>NC_090915.1:1509498-1629252 GCF_040956055.1 Brachionichthys hirsutus | reverse complement strand
AGCACCACTTCCTGTTGCTGCTGTTAGCTTGGATAGCATCCGTGTTTTTTAGGAACATTGCTCGCAAAAGGCCAACAACTAGAGGCCATCACTTCTGGCTGTTCTTGCGTGTCTGTGCATGAACGGGCGTGTGTGTGTGTGTGTGTGTGCTCATGCGCTGCTCTGTGCTCACACGCTGACTCAAGACTGATATGTGCTACGTGTTGTAGCAGGTTAGCGCTACCTCCCCCTGCAGACAGGAATATCCACGGCTGGCCACGCGCACACACACACGCACACGCACACACACGCGCACACACACACACACACGCACACACACGCGCACACACACACACACACGCACACACACACACACGCACACGCACACACACGCGCACACACACGCACACACAGTGAAGGTATCCCTAGTCTAAACACAGATGCTTGCATCATGCTAGCCTTCTTGCCTCTCTGCTCATCTTCCGTGTGACCTCGGGTTCCGGGTTTGCTTTGATCTGTGCTCGTTTGTGCGTTCAGTTCATGGTCGGCTCCCCCAGACGGGGGTTAGAGGAGGTGTTGGAGGAGGAGGTGAACTTTTCTCCTCCTGTTGTTCAGCTTCTCTCTCTGCTCTGTCTTCACATCTCCGATCCTCTTTTGACTTTATCCTTCTCTTTCCCTGCTTCCGTGTTTTTCCACCTATCGCAGAGCTCGGACCCGGTTGCCTTGACCCATGCCACCGTTCTGGATGGCGGCGGGGGCGGGGGCGGGGGCGGGCCCAACGGCTCTCTGGCTGTCTGTCTTCCTTCTGAGTCTTCTCTCACTGACTCTCTCCATACCTCCGCGGTGAGCGAACGAAGGATGGGACAGGATGCTGAAGTGAACAAATATTAAAATGTGGCTTCCTGTGTCGGACTAGCGTTAGCATATGCTGGTGTCCTGCTCAGATGTGCTTACTGCTGTCGTGTTAGCATTAAAATTCCCTTCTTGCTGATTGGTCTGAGAGCAGGTTGAGCTGCATCCGCTGAACCGTAGCGCTCCCTGAGCAGCACCAGAACTCAGCTAGCCGCTACCTCTCGTTAGCCACGCATCACACGCTGTGGCCCTCCCCGCCCCTCACGCCTGGGTTTGTGTCCCTCCTCTCTTCCCGTAGAGCGAGAGCGCGAACGACGAGGGCGGAGAGGGGGAGTACGTCAACTTGTACTCGTCCAGCCAGGCCAATGGGGAGCTGCCGCCCTCCCTCAGAGTAAGTAGCCGAGCAGCACAGGGGAAAGGTCCGATCCATTCCCGCGTTCCTTCACCTCAGGAAGCGACTCGGTCCGGACCGCCGTGACGGCCGCCGCTCTGGCCGAGTCGCTTCCTGAGGTGATGCTGCTGGAATGGATGGCGGACGCAGCCGAACCCGAGTGAGCATGGCGTCGGTTCTGACTGCAGGAGGCGTTCACGCTGTAGAAAGTTGTCCATCTGTGGTTCTGGCCGCCTGGCCGGCCGCCTGCTGCTGTAGCCCCGCCCCAATCTGCCGCCCGGCTGCTCCACAAAGAGGATTCTCTTTGGTTCACCGCTTTTCAATTTTCCAATAACACCTCCCATAACGGCCTATGTGCATGTGCAGCAGCGTGTGTGCGTGTGTGTGTGTGTGTGTCTGATTTCTACTCTCTGGCGTGTCACTGAGGAAGGTAACGACATCCCATAATGATGCATCCGCACCAGCATCCATCCTCCGTGTTCCCAGCATGCATTGTCGGTTCGTACGATGTCGCCAGGAGGCGGCGGCGTGTCGCACGTGGAGCCGTTCCCCAATAGCGTTCCAGATGTTGATTATTGCTTTCTCCATTGATCAGGAAACAATAACAGCTGAGGATGAACTTCAAGACCCCGCCCCCCAGATGCCTTCCACCAATAGCAAAGAGGCTTTGGACAAGGAAAGGTACGAATACACAATCTGTAAATCTGACGGTCGAGCCGGAGCCAGACGGCGTCGGTGGCTTAGCCGTCGGATGCTGACCGGCGAGCGTTTTGTGTGTTCGTCTCAGGAGGCAGAAGACGACGGAGACGGCCGGGAGCGACGAGGAGGACGTGGACGAGCTGTCCCTCATCGACCACAAGGAGATCATGAGCAGGATAACGCTAAAGCAAGAAGTAAGAGGACAAACACGATTTATCTGTCAGTCCAGGAAGCTAAGGGTCGGGGAGCCGCTGCTGCCCCCTGGTGTCGGGCTTCTGAAGTATCAGCACCAGAATAACCCCCCCGGGTGTTGCTGTCTGACAGTCTCAACATGCTGCTTGTCCCTCTGCGAGACGAACGAGAGAACAGTTAGAGGACATGGCGTCCGTTATCAGAGGGGCTGGTGCAGGACAGGGACAGGTGGGGGGGACAAGAATGGAAGGCTACATCCTCTGCTCCTCTATCTCGTCTCCGTCCGTCCATAATGTTCTCTGAACTCGTCTTTTCTGCAGAATGATGACGGACCCGACGTCCGCGCCGGATCAGGAGATATTTTGCTCGTTCACGCAACAGAAACGGACCGTAAAGGTACAGCAGCGATCCGAACCGTGCTAGCGGCGTTAGCCGGGTCCGATTAGCGGTTCCGTATTTCTAATCTCAGCCTCCGGCTTCTTCTCTGACAGATCTCGTTTTGTACTGTGAAGCCTTCCTGACGACGTATCGGACGTTCATCACCCCCGAGGACCTGATAAAGAAGCTGCACCACCGATATCCTCCTCCAGTCGCTCGCCGTCGCCGGCTCCCAGCGATCTTTAGCGTTACGTGCACGATGGTTCTGTCGTTTCATTCCGTGGTCGTCCTTGACCGCGGCGCACATACACGAGCTTCTGCCACAGTCCGGACACCTTCAGGAAGCGGGTCAGCAAGAACACGTTCTTCGTGCTGGTCCGGGTGGTGGATGAGCTGTGGTGAGCGTCTGAGCACGCCGGGGGGGCGGGGGGGTTATGTTCCTGCATTCATCTCCTCCTCCTCCTCTTCCTCCAGCCTGGTGGAGCTGACGGAGGACATCCTGAAACAGCTGATGGACCTGGTCTTCACGTTGGTGTGCAACGGGGAGCTCAGCCTCGCCCGCGTTCTCCGCAAGAACATCCTGGATAAGGTGGAGCAGAGGAAGCTGCTCCGCTACACCAACTCCCTCAAGCCGCTCGCCGCCCGGGGGGTCTCTGCGAGGTACGGTGGGGGTGCTTCCTGCTGTTTCCATGGAAACCTGTCATTTCATCAGCGTATCTACGGTCCCACTTTAAGATGTCCGATCCTCTGTAACTTGGTGTTCGCCGTGACTCCAGGCTCAGCTCAGGAGGGCGTGGCCTCCTCTCAGCCGTCCTCCTGAAGACGTGTTTTTGTGTCCTCAGGCCCGGGACGCTCCACGACTTCCGCAGTCATGAGATCGCGGATCAGCTCACGCTACTCGACGCGGAGCTCTTCTATAAGATCGAGGTACAGCGGCTGCTTGTCGTTGCTCCTCCCGGTGTGTGTGGCTCCGCCTTCACTCAGCTCCTCCTCCTCCGTTCTCCTTCAGATCCCGGAGGTGTTGCTTTGGGCCAAGGAGCAGAACGAGGAGAAGAGTCCGAACCTGACTCAGTTCACAGAGCACTTTAACAACATGAGCTACTGGTAAGGACAGGCAGCAGCCGCCAGCGCGCCGCCCCGTCTCGCTGTAGGCCGTCGGCGTGCCGCTCCACACCGTCTCTCCTTGTCCTGCAGGGTCCGCTCTCTGATAATCCAGCAGGAGAAAGCCCAAGACAGGGAGAAGCTGCTCCTCAAGTTCATCAAGATCATGAAGGTGAGCAGAGGAGCGTGCTCCTCGTCACGTGCGCATCGCCTCCCATCTGAACGCGTTTCTTGTTACAGCACTTAAGAAAGTTGAATAACTTCAACTCCTACCTGGCGATACTGTCCGCTCTGGACTCCGCCCCCATCCGGAGGTTGGAGTGGCAGAAACAGACCTCAGAGGTGAGAGGGTCACCAGGACGTCTTCTCCTCCAGTTAGCACGATGCTAACCTCGCCGCCGTTCTTCCTTTCAGGGCTTAGAGGAATATTGCACGCTGATCGACAGCTCCTCCTCCTTCAGAGCGTACAGAGCTGCTCTGGCCGAGGTGGAGCCTCCATGCATCCCGTACCTGTAAGCCAATATACGTTTCAATGCATGCTTAATAAGCAAGATGGCCCGCAGCTTGATGCCCCTCCTGCTGCTTCCAGGGGTCTCATTCTCCAGGATTTGACCTTCGTCCACTTGGGGAACCCCGATCTCATCGACGGGAAGGTCAACTTCTCCAAACGCTGGCAGCAGTTTAACATCCTGGACAGCATGCGGCGCTTCCAGCAAGTGTAAGTTGACGGGACGGAAAGAGCCGCCGTCAGAAGATGCATGAAATAAAATATCAGTCGTTTCCATCTCCGAACTTTAGGCATTACGAGCTGAAGCGCAACGAAGACATCGTCTCGTTTTTCAACGACTTCAGCGACCACCTGGCGGAAGAAGCCCTGTGGGAGCTGTCGCTGAAGATCAAGCCCCGGAACATCAGCAGGCGCAAAACAGACCGCGAGGAGAAGACCTAGGGCCCGCGGGCCCCCCCCGAGACGGACCTGCAACTGTGCTCCATGACACCAACTCCACTTTACCGCAGACTGAAAGACAAACGGAAGCCGTTCACTGGAGCTAACGGGAGGCTCGCTGTGGGGGGGGGGGCAGAAGCCTGCTGCTCCTATAGCTGGGAAGAATGTGGGAGGCAACGGGGAGGAAATCTGGTGCCGAGGAGGGTCGGATGGGGAGGCGCCATCCAAACGACCCAAGCCTGGGCGCTTTGTTTCAGAGCGGCGCCGCGGCGCAGGATTGAACTCAACAGTCGCTCCTTCCTCTTTCTTCATGTACGTGCCATTCGTTGGTCTCCTGCGACCATCTCCTCGAGCTCCCGTCCGCCAGCAGCGCCTCCGGAGCCTCTCCTGAACTGTGACGTCAGCAGGAAGACCGCCGGACTGAGGCACGGGGGGGGGGGGGGGGGTCTGATCTTGAAGAGGAGGATTTTAAGAGACCGAGTTTCGTGTATGAATCATGTTTGGTTATGAAATGTATTATATACGGCGCTCCTTTTGTTCTTAAAAAGGACGTCGACGCTCATGAGACGAGCTTGGCTTCTCCAAAGTGCCAGACATACGTGCACTAAAAAAAGTAAAGCAAAAAGGATTCCTAAGGATGCTGTGATCTATGTACGTCAGACTGAATCATCGTGTTCCGGTGTAGAGAACCGTCAGGCAGGTGTGTGTGTGTGTGTGTGTCTGAGTGTGTGTGTGTGTGTGTGTGCGCGCCATTCCAAATCATTTTGATTCCTTTTGGGAACAACGATCAGAACCAACGCATCACACTGTGCTATCGAACGCCAATAAACCAAACGCTCTGTTTCTACAGCCGACAGCGTCACTTTAAAACGTTACGACTTCATTCGTATGTTGGATTTCACGTTTATTGTTGCACAGAATGGTTGGTGGAACATCAAGGCAAAGATTCAGCAATAAATAATCAAAAAAGGAAGAACTGGAAACCAACCTAGGTGTTACGGAACAGAGTTAAAACAGTCGTATAGCCCAAACAAAGTAGGTATAAATATGAACAACGTGCATCAGCTTGGGATTAAATATAAAAACATTACATACCAGTAAAAGGTCCTAATGCCGGGCAACACCGAGAAGTCATGGAAGACTGGAACATGCCAAAAAGCATCGTTTTACTAATGAGTCAATGACCAGGCTACCAGAGTGAACGCTTGCACTACGGGATTGTGGGTAATCTTTTCTGAGTGCTGACTCAACCAGATCCAGTCCGGACGGGACCGTCAAAGTCTCAGTGAGGCCGGCAGCTGGGCTCCAGCAGGACCCTCTTCCCCGAGGGGTTGGCGGCGCCGAACTGCAGCTCGCCCTGCTCGGACATGGCCCGCTTCAAGCTCCGCCCATTTAGAGAGCTGCGCTGCCATTTGCAGAGGTCACCGTTCAGAATGTCTTGGATGTGCTGAACGATGAGGTTGATGGCCACTGGTGAGGGAAGGAGGAGTCAAGCATCCGCTCGGGTTAAAGGTCACGGCGGTGAAGGAGGAACACTCACCCATGTTGTCGACCCCCCTGGGAATGATGACGTCGACGTACTTCTTCGTCTGCGGGAGAAACAAACGTCTTCAGAAGCGACAGGAAGGGAGGAGATGAGGATGGACGGCAGTGGACTTACAGGCAAACAGAACTCTTCAAAAGCAGGTTTGACAAACGTCGTGTACTGAGTGAGGATCTGCTCCAGGTCTCTGCCTCTCTTCATGTCACGCAGAACTACAGGGGGGATGGGTCGAAGCATCAGAACGCCGCGGAAACATCCGGAAGAACCAGCAACAGACAGAGCGATACCTCGACGGGACAGTCTGACATCGGAGTCCGTGTCCACGAACAGCTTCATGTGGAACATGTCCCGCACGGCCTGCGGGTAGAAGACCAGGATCCCCTCAAAGAGGACTACGTCCGCTGGGTAGACGGTGATCTTGTCGTCCATCCTGGGTGTAAATAGGCAGGTGGATTAAAACCCAGAAACGAGTCCTGTGGAGCAAAGGTCTACTACCTGGAATGGGTGACAAAGTCGTAGGTCGGCACGTCTACTACCCGTCCCTCCACGATGTCCTTTAGGGTTTTATACATCAAGTCGTTGTCAAACGCCTCTGCAACACATCAGAAAGCGCGAGATTTAACGACGTGATTCCTGCCAGTGTGTTAATCAGCGGCAGGTTGTTGGGAGAGTAACTAAATACGAGTTAGAACGAGCATCTCGCCCGCAAAATAAAAATCAAGGATGAGGAACGGATACGACTCTTCATGAATGCTGCCAGAAGCTGCTCGGTGGCTCAAACAGCTGAACGCTGGAGTATCCATCCGGTCCGAAGCGATACTATTAGCTATTGATTTTTGGCGGCCCGGGCCTACCTGGGTGATCGAAGTTGTACTGGCCTCTCAGCGCTTTGGCTTTCTGCTCGGGGGTGAGGACTTTGTAGAAGCTGTCCTGGCTGATGATGGCCACCTTCCTCTGGCGATGGTCCACCTTGTTCTGGCCCAACAGCTCCACGATCTTTGCGCAAACTGTTGACTGTGAGAGAAAACTCATGCATTATAAGTTATAATACTTTAGTGTTTCAGCGTGACCTTCCGGCCGCAGGGCTCATCAGCTGACAAGCTCAGCGGGCGTTGTGCAAGACTTTGCTAATCTTTTTACACCGACGAGCTTTACGTCACTATTTGGTGCTTAAAAAGCAAATCATGTCAGTAAAAATATCTACTAAGTAATGCAACGGCTGTTCTCGTGCGTTAACGTACAGCAACATTAAAGAAAATAGTATGAGGGGGCGTGGCAACTAGTTTGACAGTTCGTTTAATGCTAAATGTGCGCGCTGCTAGCAAACTATGCTAAGCTAGTAGGAATGTTTCCCGTCATTGCGGATTCCCCGGGTGAAAACGGACTGACCTTGCCGCTGGCGGTTCCTCCGCCGACGCCGATTAGAAAGGGGCCGTGCCGGGGCCTATCCGCATCGTCTAGCGATAAAAAAGCTTCCATCGCAACCTAAAAGTAACGAGTACCGCAGATATCTGATAGCTTCTGAGCGCTAGCTGTTGTGGAAACAACGTCGGCTCTCGCGAGAATGTCCCTTCGGCTGTTTTTGACGGAATGTGATACCATGTTATGAACAGCATACTGCCACCTAGTGTACTGGACTATGTATGACAGGTTTTGATTGTAGTTCCACAGAATCCTTTACAACAACTAATTTGGCGCTTTGTTTGTGTTTATTATGAAATGTTATATATATATATATATATATATATATTGCTTTACACACAGCTGTGTTTTATGAGTCATTGTCTGGTTTCTCTGTATCCATCCTGGACTCCTCCATCATTATCTCCCAAGCAGCACTTCCTTCCACCCTTTTCACAGACTCTCCTTTGGCAGCAAGTATTTCCTCAATGTTTCTGAAATGTAAAGAAATGCGTTACAAAGTTCAAGAATATTCCGTGCATGGAGTAAAGTCTGTAAACGGCTGGGGATTACAGGTGATTTTAACTTCGCCAGAGTTTTGCGATCAATATCCTTTTACCCGGTTAATAACATCCTTCGAGAGAAAATAAAACCTCTGAAATGTTTTAATTTCATGGGTTTACTTTCTCTCGCATCCATCTAAACGTTGTTCTTTTACACAGATCAGCACCGGGACGGGCCGGCCCAAAGAAGCACGAACCTCTTCCCGTCCAGGTCGGAGAACCAGTCGAGGTTATCAGCGATGACGTGGTGGTTCTGGCATCCTGGGCACGTGACGATCACAACACCTTTGTGATAAGCCTGTTTGGAGATCTTCTGCGTGGACCTGGTGGAGCAAACCTGCACAGGTGATACACGCGTCAGGTACACGCGTCACAACACAAACTGTTTCTGATTGCACCCCCCCGCCCCCCTCCCGCGGACGCACCTTGCACGTGTAAACAAGATGATAATGTGTCGGCTGGATTTTTCCGATTGCGTCACTTCCGACGGTCGTGAATCCTCGACAGCTGTTGAAGCGAGCATCGCACCTGCCGGCAGGTAACGAAGCAGTGAAGCTGTGCTGAGCCGCGGCTGTTGTCGTCGGTGCCGGGGGACAGAGGGCACCGGGACGGGGTCCTAACGGGTGGCGACGACACCGGAAGAACCAGCGGACGGCCAGCATTGCGCCTTCAAACGACTAATTACGTATCGGGAGGAAACGTCACGGACTTGTACACTAACAACGATTTCGTCAGTTTAGTTTGTCGCGGTCAGATGACATCACGGCTATTGGGATTTTCAAAATAAATCCTATTTCCGCTGACCGGAGGTTCCGGTTTCATCCGCGTCCAAATCTCACCCTCCTGTCGCGTTTCAGTGTTCCCTTCTTTAATCGGATTCAGCATTGAAAGGAAGAGAGGACGTTTAACTGCAATACTAAAATACGAGGACTGAGATCGGGGAAACTTTATGTATTTTAATAAAGCCAGGGTTTCTTTGATACTTTTCTGTTTAGATTTGAATAAATACATTTTATATTCTGATTTTTGTGAGTATTGTCTATGGGGAGCGCTTCTGTCTGAATTAGGCGATGGGACTCCTAGTCCTCTTTTTAAGCTCTGAGCTACCTCGTCCAAGTTGCCCACCCAAATAAAGTTGTCCAGAACCGACCCTGGCTGTGGTATAGTACAGTACACATTGGAATACTTTGCTGTACAACCTCCAGAGAGTAGCACGCAAACTTTCATATCATCTTTCAGATTCTCTCTTCCAAAATCAGGGCAGTCTAATTTATGCATGTATTGTGTTTGATAGTTATGCCTTTTCACATTTTTGTTTATATATGTATATATTTTTTCTTTTTCTTTTAAAATGTTTTTTAATCATCTTGTCACAAACATTAGCATTATTATGTGGTTCATTCATATTTTGCCTTTGTCTATAAAGAACAAATCTCGTGAAGGATTACTTATAACCAACCTTAACGCATAAATCAAACATGGTAAAACTGGTTTCCATTGAATTCTGATGGTTGGTCATCTTTTCATCACCATAATGATCCCTTCATCGTCAGTCTTTCTCATTTGGCAGCTCATCTTCCAGCGACTCGCGCTGAGCGCCGTGCTTTTATTTTGACAGCGACGGGTCTTCCTCTTCTTCCGGCTGAGTCGTGCGTGGAACAGCGGAGCGTCCCGCTCGGCTCGTCCGCCTTCGGGAGGGTTTCTCCTCCGTCACCGCCGCCTGAGGCTCCGGCCTGGAGTCCGAAGCAGCCACAGCCGCGAGAGAAATGCGTCGCCGGGGAGCGGAGGGGGCGACCGACGCCGCCGTGAGTGGAACAGGTGGGTGTTCTCTGCGCCAGCGCGGGGGGTCGCTAGCCGGCCAGCTAGCTGGCTAGCTGGCCGGCTAGCTGGACGTCGGCGGGAGACGTTTCCCCGTGAAAGGTGGCTCCGTGGGTTTTAGTTAATCTCATTAATACCAAACGACCATAAAACGTCTCGGTCGGTCGGAGGCCGTAAAGGCGGCGGGTCTCGCGCTGCCCGTGAAATCACCGGAGATTGCGAAGCTGCTTTTTGCGTGACTGTTTCTCGTGTATTTCCGTTCCTCCGTGATTTCACGGATATTTAAAAATGAACGTGGAACCTTCCACGGGTCCGGTATCTCTCCCTGTGACACCTTCAATGTTAGTCAGGCAGGAATGACTCCACATTCATTAATAATTAATCTGCAGTGTCGCTGTGACGTCATCGTGTGTTCATTAAAATAACACAGGCTTTTATCGAACTAAACCAGTTCAGCCTGGTTTAGGACAGAGAGCACAAAACCCGTCTGTGCTGGGTGGGACAGAACCCTGTTCCGATCCGGGGAAGTCTGGTCCTCCTGCCGGACCCGGGTCCGGCTGCAGAGTGGCCAGTTTGAGGTTGACCTTTCCTTCTGGTCCACCTTTTGGTTCTTTGTGTCGCCCACAGACTGATCTGCCTTGGTCCAGGTCTGCTGTTTACTGAGTTCCATTCTGGCTGAATCCGGTTTTAATCCGGGTTGGGACACACGACTCCTCTGTTCCTGTTTTCGGTGCTGAGGCACCGGCTGCGTATTTGTGAAACACAAGACGTGTTCTTTAACTCGGGGACTGTCCTCACGGGAGTTCTGGAGTTCCCGCCCTTGAACCCGTGCTGACGGCTTTCCGTCGGTAGTTCATCGGTGTTTCGGGTGGTTCTGGGCGGCGAGCGCGTAACGGACTGGGTCTGTGTTTACAGCCGTGATGGGAGCGGCGGCCCTGCCGGTCCGGATCGAGCCGGATTAAACAAAGCTCTGTTGTTCCTGCTGCCCGAGCGGTCCTCCGGTTCCTCGTCTCGTCAGTCGAGCAGAGAGATACGCAGAAGAGAGAACGGCCCGACACAGACGCTGAGCTCGGCGGGTTTATTACGGTACTCAGGCATTCGCTGTCTGAGGAAGTCGTTGTGGTTTGAGGGCGTGAACAGATACCCGGGAGGATCTTCTGCTTTCAGGGTTTTTAAATGAACCTCAGCCGGATCGGATCCGCTCGGCAGAGACGCCTCTTCACACGCCGTCAGGTTTGAGCTCTTAAAACCTGCCTTTGTGGGAATAATCGGGATTCCGTCTATCGCGGAACGCAGCCGGGACGGGATCCGGACCCCCTGAACGCAGCTGGGACGGGATCCGGACCCCCTGAACGCAGCCGGGACGGGATCTGGACCCCCTGAACGCAGCTGGGACGGGATCCGGACCCCCTGAACCCAGCTGTCCCGGGATCCGGACCCCCTGAACGCAGCCGGGACGGGATCCGGACCCCCTGAACCCAGCCGGGACGGGATCCGGACCCCCTGAACGCAGCCGGGACGGGATCCGGACCCCCTGAACGCAGCCGGGACGGGATCCGGACCCCCTGAACGCAGCCGGGACGGGATCCGGACCCCCTGAACGCAGCTGGGACGGGATCCGGACCCCCTGAACCCAGCTGTCCCGGGATCCGGACCCCCTGAACGCAGCCGGGACGGGATCCAGACCCCCTGAACCCAGCTGGGACGGGATCCGGACCCCCTGAACGCAGCCGGGACGGGATCCGGACCCCCTGAACGCAGCCGGGACGGGATCCGGACCCCCTGAACGCAGCCGGGACGGGATCCGGACCCCCTGAACGCAGCCGGGACGGGATCCGGACCCCCTGAACGCAGCTGGGACGGGATCCGGACCCCCTGAACCCAGCTGTCCCGGGATCCGGACCCCCTGAACGCAGCCGGGACGGGATCCAGACCCCCTGAACCCAGCTGGGACGGGATCCGGACCCCCTGAACCCACCTAGGTGTTCCAGTCCTCTACCTTTATATTAACCTGAACTCTTGGCTCTCTCCCGCTGCAGCGACGCCGTCATGATTCCCATCACGGAGCTCCGGTACTTCGCCGACTCCCAGCCGGCGTACCGCATCCTGAAGCCCTGGTGGGACGTCTTCACCGACTACATCTCCATCGTCATGCTGATGATCGCGGTGTTCAGCGGCACGCTGCAGGTCACGCAGGACAAGATGATCTGCCTGCCTTGCAAGTGGGTGGTCAACAAGTCGTGCGAGACCACGCCTGCCCCGAACGCCAGCGCCTCCTTCGGCCCGGAACCCAGAGGCATTCAGTACGAGCTGGACCGGCATCAGTACAACTACGTGGACGCCGTGTGCTACGAGAACAAGCTGCATTGGTTTGCTAAGTACTTCCCCTACCTGGTGCTGCTCCACACCCTCGTCTTCCTGGCCTGCAGCAACTTCTGGTTCAAGTTCCCTCACACCAGCTCCAAACTGGAGCACTTCGTCTCCATCCTCCTCAAGTGCTTCGATTCGCCGTGGACCACGAGAGCTCTGTCCGAGACCGTGGTGGAGGAGAGCGACCCGAAGCCCGTGGGCAAAATGAACGGCTCGATGGACAAGGCCTCGCGCGTGAGCGAGGACGTCGAGGCGAGCGTTCCCATGCTCCAACGGACCAAGTCCAGGATCGAGCAGGGCATCGTGGATCGCTCCGAAACCGGCGTGTTGGATAAGAAGGAAGGGGAGCAGGCCAAGGCTCTCTTTGAGAAGGTGAAGAAGTTCCGCATTCACGTGGAGGAGGGCGACGTCGTGTACCGCCTCTACGTCCGCCAGACCATCATCAAAGTGATCAAGTTCGTCCTGATCATCAGCTACACGGCCTACTACGTGCGCTACATCCGCTTCAGCGTGGTGTGCTCGGTGAACATCCAGAAGCTGACGGGCTACAGCGTGTTCTACTGCGCCCACCCGCTGGCCACGCTGTTTAAGATCCTGGCGTGCTTCTACATCAGCCTGGTGGGCGTCTACGGCCTGATCTGCATGTACACGCTGTGCTGGATGCTCAGCCGCTCGCTCAAACGCTACTCCTTCGAGTCCATCCGCGAGGAGAGCAGCTACAGCGACATCCCCGACCTGAAGAACGACTTCGCCTTCATGCTCCACATGGTCGACCAGTACGACCCGCTGTACTCCAAGCGCTTCGCCGTCTTCCTGTCCGAGGTGAGCGAGAACAAGCTGCGGCAGCTGAACCTGAACAACGAGTGGACGCTGGACAAGCTGCGGCAGCGCATCACCAAGAACTCCCAGGAGAAGCTGGAGCTGCACCTGTTCATGCTCAGCGGCATCCCGGACACGGTGTTCGACCTGACCGAGCTGGAGGTGCTGAAGCTGGAGCTCATCCCCGACGTGACCATCCCACCGATCATCGCCCAGCTCGCCAGCCTCGGGGAGATGTGGCTCTATCACACGCCGGCGAAGATCGAGGCGCCGGCTCTCGCTTTCCTACGGGAGAACCTGAAGTCTCTTCACGTCAAGTTCACGGACATCAAGGAGATCCCGCTGTGGATCTACAGCCTGAAGAACCTCAACGAGCTGCACCTCACGGGGAACCTGAGCGCCGAGAACAACCGCTACATCGTCATCGACGGGCTGCGGGAGCTGAAGAGCCTCAAAGTGCTCCGGCTGAAGAGCAACCTGACCAAGCTGCCCCAGGTGGTGACGGACGTGGGGGTCCACCTGCAGAAGCTCTCCATCAACAACGAGGGCACCAAGCTGATGGTGCTCAACAGCCTGAAGAAGATGGTGAACCTGACGGAGCTGGAGCTGCTCCGCTGCGATCTGGAGCGCATCCCGCACTCCATCTTCAGTCTGCACAACCTGCAGGAGATCGACCTGAAGGACAACAACCTGAAGACCATCGAGGAGATCATCAGCTTCCAGCACCTGCACCGGCTCGTGTGCCTGAAGCTGTGGTACAACCAGATCGCCTACATCCCCATTCAGATCGGAACGCTCAGCAACATGGAGCGGCTGTATCTGAACCGGAACAAGATCGAGAAGATCCCCGGCCAGCTGTTCTTCTGCCGCAAGCTGCGCTTCTTGGACCTGAGCCACAACAACCTGACCAGCATCCACGCCGACGTCGGCTTCCTCCAGAACCTCCAGTACTTCGCCGTGACAGCCAACCGGGTGAGAGGCGTCTCGTTTCCGTGTTCTGTGTGTGGCGATAGCATGTAGCATGATTAGCACGTTCTGGTTCAGAGGTCCGGTCTGCGCGTCCTGAAGTCCAGAATAAGTGCTTCGGTTTTCTGGACGTTCAGTGTCGGGTTGTTGTTGCCCCCCCCCCGTCTGCGATGGGTGTGACGGGGTACAAAGGAAGCGAGATTAAAGTCTAACGCGCTTCAATCATTCTGCCTCTTCTGCCCCCCCCCCCCCCTCTTCAGATCGAGACTTTGCCCCCAGAGCTGTTCAAGTGCAAGAAGCTGCGGACGCTCAACCTGGGCAGCAACTGCCTGCAGACGCTGCCGTCGCGCTTCGGGGAGCTCACCGGCCTGACCCAGCTGGAGCTGAGGGGGAACCGGCTGGAGTGCCTCCCGGTGGAGCTGGGCGAGTGTCGCCTGCTGAAGAGGAGCAGCCTGGTGGTGGAGGAGGAGCTGTTCAACACGTTGCCGTCGGAAACCAAGGAGCAGCTCTGGAGAGCCGACAAGGAGCAGGCCTGAGAGTCCAGATCCGCCGCCACGGAGGCGTCCTCTGTGGTGCTCCTGTGATGCTAATGGAGCATCTTCCTCTTCCTCTTCCTCTTCCTCTTCCTCTGGCCTTGATGCTGAGGTGAACAGAACGGAGGAAACGATGTCTGAACCCCGCGGTCTGTGGCCACGCCCCTGCGCCACTTTATTGGACGTCATTTCATTTAGCGTTTAGATCTTTACCTTATTTTGCGTGACTGAAGCCGAACCCCGTCGTTGGTCCGCGTGTCTGAGCTGCGTGAGACTGGCTGTGATTGGCCGGTTAAAGCGGTTGGCACGGATCCCGTTTGGTTCAATCATTTATTTTAAGTTCGCTGTGAACAGAATGTAAAGCTCGTCAATGCTAATCAATACCGTCATTAGATAATCAATTTAATTAATTAATTTTCAAATTCTGTTGCTATTAAAGTCCTGCAGACGCGAGGAAGGCGAGTAGAACAGCGACGCTCTGGGGCCCTTTGTGAATCCGAGCAGCTTCAGACGCTTCCCTCAGTAGCTCCGCCCTTTAAACCGGGCTCCTCCCCTCCATGTCAGCGCTCTCCAGTACATTTTCAAAGGCCTTGTTTTGAACTTTTATAGAATATCAAAAAGGCTTTTAAACTGTTTCTTAATGCCTTAATTTCAACTCGATGAGTTTTAAAGTGAACCGCTGTCTCCGCCCGGCGCTGCGGTCGCCCTCCGGGCGGTCCCGGTACCCGGTCAGGTTTCTGGACGCCCAGCTGAAGTCTCGTTTTGTCTCTAAGGTGCAGCTCTATTGAGCCTGTGGATCGGAACCCGTTTCCTTTATTCAGCAGCGCCCGTCTGCTCGTCTTCCCATCGCTGCAGCGTGAGCTTGTGATCGGACTCGGATCCGAACAGGAAGCCCTCTGACGGGTCGCTGCGTGTTCCCTACGACGCGTGAGAAGGCCTTTAGGCCTTCAACCTTTGCCAAATGGACTGACGTCTGTAAATAGCCCATCTGGAATCAACTGAAGTTCAGTCCCTACTTTTGTACCGTTCTGACACATAATAGTAAAATAAACGCTTCACACTGAATCCTGGCGCTGGTTCTTCTTCTGGGGGAAGTTCTGAGCGCTCTGAGGACCAGAAGAAGAAGTTGGCTGCTGTGTGCCTCCTTGTCCAATAAACACGGAGACAGTTCATCGGCTTCAGTCCTGCTGAGACGAGTCAAACTGTGGGGTGGGGGGGTGGGGGGGCAGATCATTATCCACTGCTCCTTATTAGATTACACTTTTCTTTTAAATAAATACTTTATTTACAAGAAAATGTGATGCTTCGATGTATTTTCTTTACTACCTCTAATGGCATCCCGATTGATTATACATTGGAAACCATTAATCTATATCCTTTATAGCCGTACACTTAACTATAATACATAGTATTGAATTAGGGTAATTATATATAGATCATTTCCACGAGGTGGCCCTGTTGTTAAGTGGCGGCAGCGCCTCTAGCGGTCATCCTCTGATGCTGCAGCGCCACGAGCTCAGCCCGTGTGACGCAACGAAAGGGTTGAATTCCAAATCCTATTAGGTCTCGCAGCCCGGTCCGCCTGTTCGGGTCGAGTTTGGACGTGGTCGGAACCGAGTTCTACCGGGACACAAACGGGCCGCCATGGATTTCATGACCGACCGGGACGTTCGGAAGGTGAGCACGTTTCTGCGAACCCACGTCACGGACCGCCGATTGCGAGAACAGCGACGCGCCGGTTCGTTTGGACCCGAACAACGTTCTGAACGCTCCGCTCCCGGTGGGCTGCCCGGAGAGCTCTCTGACCGGCAGGATGTCGGTTCGGCTCCCCCCCCCCCCCCCGCTGCCCGCAGATTAAAATGAACTTTGTGTAGAAAACGTTAAGATTATTTCAATGATTTATCTTTAACCCCCCCCCTCTCTCTCTATAGTACCTGGCGGATGGATACGTGGTTCTGGACGGGCTGCTGACCCCCCAGGAGTGTGAGGAGTTGAGACAGAGGATGGCAGAGATCGTGGATGAGATGGACGTCCCGCAGCACTGCCGAGTCACCTTCTCCACCAACCAGGAGGAGCAGACCAGGGAGCAGGTAAGGAGCAGGCGTCTCCTGCTGGAGCAGGTAAGGAGCATGCAGGCGTCTCCTGCTGGAGCAGGTAAGGAGCATGCAGGCGCCTCCTGCTGGAGCAGGTAAGGAGCATGCAGGTGTCTCCTGCTGGAGCAGGTAAGGAGCAGGCGCCTCCTGCTGGAGCAGGTAAGGAGCATGCAGGCGCCTCCTGCTGGAGCAGGTAAGGAGCATGCAGGTGTCTCCTGCTGGAGCAGGTAAGGAGCAGGCGCCTCCTGCTGGAGCAGGTAAGGAGCATGCAGGCGCCTCCTGCTGGAGCAGGTAAGGAGCAGGCGCCACCTGCTGGAGCAGGTAAGGAGCATGCAGGTGTCTCCTGCGGCATCACGTGACTGACGTCGACCGTTTGACCCGCAGGGGAACGCCGACTACTTTCTCACCAGCGGCGATCAGGTCCGCTTCTTCTTTGAGAAAGGTGTTTTCAACGACAAAGGTGAGCCCCCCCCCCCCCGATCGCTGTTATTCTCGTGGTGACGCGTCGGGTCTTGCAAGTGCCGTGAACCCTCTGTTTTGTCTTACAGGAGAATGCGTGATGCCGAAACACCTGTCGTTAAATAAAGTCGGCCACGGTAACGCGTCTCAGATGTTCCTGCCGCGTGCGCCGAGCCTTTCCCTTCACTAATCAGCATCCTCCATCTTTCAGCGCTGCACGCTCATGAGCCGTTGTACAAGAAGGTGACGCATTCACCCAGAATCCAGGTGAGCGCACAGGTGAGTGACGTCAGAGGCAAAGGTGAACCCCCTCTGACACGGCGCTGTTCTCTCAGGGCATAGCGAAGACGCTGGGGCTGGTCAGGCCCGTGGTCCTCCAGAGCATGTTCATCTTTAAGGTATGAAAGCGTGTGCGAGCACGTGCGCGTGTGTGCACGTTCCTCGCTCGATCCGCGCTGGAATAACGGCGCGTCTTTCCTCTCCGCCGCAGCAACCGGGGATCGGCGGGGAAGGTAGGACCGATCCGAATGAATTAAAGGTTTGCGCCAGACGTTCTAACCAGGTGTTCACCTGCTGCTCAGTGATGTCACATCAGGACGCCACCTTCCTGAACACGGAGCCGCTGGGCCGGGTTCTGGGCATCTGGATCGCGCTTGAGGACGCGTCTCTAGACAACGGCTGCCTGTGGTTCATCCCGGGGTCGCACAGCGGTAGGTCCACACGCACACGCACGCCGCGTGACTCGCAGCTCAGGGGTCCACACCTGTTCCCAGGTGGGGTTTCCCGGCGTCTGGTGCGCGCCCCCCCGGGCACCTTCCCCCGGACGGAGTTCATTGGTCCAGAGCAGGAGTACGAGGACGGGAGGTTCGTTCCCGCCCCCGTGAAGAAAGGTAATCCATTCCTTTAGTGACGTCGAGGAATCACGGCGCGGTGCTAACGTCCCGCCTCCAGGTGGCGCCGTCCTGATCCACGGGGAGGTGGTGCACCGCAGCGCGGGGAACAGCTCCGTGGACTCCCGACACGTCTACACCTTCCACGTCATGGAGGCCCAGGACACGCGCTGGAGCCCCGACAACTGGTGAGCTCGCCGGACTCAGCGGTTCCGGACGGGGTTCTGACTTTACACCCGGTCGAACCCTCGACCTGCTCCTCAGGCTGCAGCCCAGCGAGGCGCTCCCGTTCCCGTCGCTCTACACCGACTAACGGCGTCCGGAGCGTCACAGGGAAAGGCCGGCACACGCGACCCGTTCTACCTGCTGCGTCGGGCCTCGTCGGAACCAACAGAGCATCGCAAGCTAGAAATGTTCGAGACATTCTTTAGTATTAAAATCCACAACACGACTGAATGGATTGATTTTATTGGGTTAGACATCATCAACGAGCTTCATCTTAAGACTAATTATTATTAAGTCTGGTGCTGAACCGACTCACAATCAGCTCAGCGTCCCGGTGAACGGCCCGGAAGCTTCCCGGCGAACGGCCCGGAAGCTTCCCGGTGAACCCAACATGCACCGGGACATTACGGCTACAAGGCAGATCATGCTAATATGTAATGCTAAAAGAAATTAATGTAAAAAAAGCTAAATAGGTTAAATCGAATGGGAATTAATTCCAGTTGGGCAAGTTTCAGGTTCTAAGGGGGGGGGGGGGGGCTGAGATGGAGCCTCCTGACAGGATTCCTACAGGGAACGTTTACAACGAGTCTGGACTTTGGTTGGGGGGGGGCTCATCTAAGAAGCCTTGAGTTCATTTACAGGATCTACAACTAGATGGGACAGAAAATACACGTCTCAAGGCAAATATTCTCAGCAGTACAAGTACGTGGTATTTTCATCAAGGAGGCAAAGTAAATCAACAAACATAAACACGCCGTCTTTAAATGATGTTCTTCAAAGGCTATACGGAAACATGAATCTGAATCTCGACCACGGAGCATCTTTCCACGCGGCTTCATTCGCTGGAATACTCGAGTGTTAAAGAGTTTCCACTCCGACGCCGTCTCCCGTTGGATAATTCAGGAGGAGTCGGTTCCCCGTCAGAGGAACCGACCGCCGCCGCGGGTCAACGCCTCGTACACGCCTTGATTCGCTCTCTTCTTGTGCTAATTAAAACGGTTCCACCACTTCCTTCTCCCAGCAGGGGGGGGCAGCCCGTTTCTCCTTGTGCCGCGGGACCGTTCAAAGCAGCAGCAGAATGAAGAGGTAGAGCGGGAGGAAGAGGTTGTCTATTTGGGAGGTGTAGGCTTCCAGCATGGCCACCAGACTGATGGAGCCAACGATCCACGAGTAGGTGGAGTTCAAACTGACGCTCCCGTCGAAGATGAGGACCGCCACCACAGCGATGATCTGGGCCAACACGGACGTGGCCGTCCCCTCCATGGTTTTCTTGGTGCCGGGCCAGCGGATTTCTCCCATGGTGCTGCCGAACACGGACGCAACCGTGTCCCCGACCCCGACGGCCAGCACTCCCGCATACGGCACGAGGCCCAAAGCACCAGGAAGTATCCCCTTAGGGGCACAGGGCCCGGGAAACAGCCAGATGGGCAAAGACATGCCCAGCAGTAGATAGATGTGGGTCAGGATGAGCGGCCCAGAGTCCCGTTCATCCAGGAACAAGGTGAGCACCTTCCTGAGCAGCTGGCCCAGCGGCCTGATCCGAAAGTAACGCACATACTCCAGGAACAAGAACCCCGCCAAACAACCCACCGAAGCCACGTGGAGAAGCTGCCGGTCGTAGATCAGGCCCGGGACGTACGTCGCCACGACGATCAGATGGAAGTACTTCCTGACGATGGTCGAGGCCTGGTGCTTCTTGGACCCGGACTGGCGCTGGTAGTTCTCATGCAACACCACACAAGTAGCCACAACAGCCAGGAACGCCCAGTAGCCCAGGAGACAGAGCCGTCTGTCATTTAATGTGACGAAGTCCAGCAGCCACATGATGGGGTGGCGGCCGATGAACAGGGAGAGCCAGGGCATGAGGATTCCCAGGCCCAGAACGGCCGTCATCATGTGGAAGAAGAGCGACGACACCCAGGTCTCGGATTCCATGAAGCAGAAGAGCAGGGCGAAGAACACGCCCAGCAGCAGCGAGCCCACCACCACGACCGGCAGGAAGTAGTTCACCGGATCGCCTTTGACCTCTGCCACGTTCAGGGAGCGCTTGATGAGCTGATTGACGATGAAACTGATCCCTCCCACGATGAGGAGCGCCTCTCCAGGCGTAAAGCAGCGAGGAAGAAGGTAAAGCACAATCAGGCTGAGATAAACGAAGATCAGCAGCACCTCCAGGACCTCGATCACCTCGGACACCGTCAGCGTCTGCTTCGTTGCGTAGAGAATGGCGCCGCCGGCCACGCCCGCGATCACGCAGGTGTTGGTGGGTAGGGGTCTGGTGATGCCCAGCACGATCAGGGACAGGAACAGAGCCAGCATCATGCCTGTGATGGTGACCACCATGGAGAAGCGCTCCAAGTACACGTTCCCCGAGGCAGAGCACTTCTCCTTCAGCGCCAGGCCCAGCAGCGGCATCACCATGGAGGCGGGGACGATGCCGCTGTTAGCCGCGGGACGGAACTGGAACACGGCCCCCCCCGACCGGAGCAGACGATCCCATTTGTGCTGTACGTAGAAAGCCTGGAGGAAGAGGGCGAGGCTGCACCAGGAGTGCTGGTTCCACACCGCCATGTGGACACACAGAACCACAGCCAGAACCACCGAGGACTCCACGTAGGCCGGGTTGATCTGCATGGCCGCGGGTCGGAGGCACGGAC
Organism: Brachionichthys hirsutus; assembly: GCF_040956055.1. Taxonomy (NCBI): domain Eukaryota; kingdom Metazoa; phylum Chordata; class Actinopteri; order Lophiiformes; family Brachionichthyidae; genus Brachionichthys; species Brachionichthys hirsutus. Next base: position 1,608,377 of record NC_090915.1, on the reverse strand, counting down.
GGAGCAGGGTGGGACGGATCAGGGTGGGACGGGGCAGATGAAGGCCTTCCTCTCTCAGTCCCACCTCATCACGCTGCAGGCATTCTGCCCCGGCTGAGGATGAACAGAAAACAAAAATAAAATAAGAGTTATTGACATTATTGATTCAGGTTGTCAAACTGGTCTGACGAGTCATCCGAGCAGAGAGAAGCTTGTTCGTGCGGGAACTAAGGATGGTTAGCATGCGGTCACTAGCATTTAGCAAAGGCGTGTCAAATCCGCACGGATCGGTTAGCACGAAAATTAGACTATATCATGCTAATAATGCAGCCCGCTAACGATTACCGAAGTAATGGAGCGTGAGGTGAGTGACCGGTCCCTGGACGGTGCAGCACCGGCGAGCACCAAGCTAGCAGCCAAATCCAGCCGACTCAGCAGTCATCAAACCCCGCAGAATAAAAACCGCTGCTTGAGTCCAGGCTAACAAAAACAAGCTAGCGTCGCGTTATCCGCACGTAGCTGCGTGCTACCGGGGGTCGGTGTCGTTCATCCGCACGTAGCTGCGTGCTACCGGGGGTCGGTGTCGTTCATCCGCACGTAGCTGCGTGCTACCGGGGGTCGGTGTCGTTCATCCGCACGTAGCTGCGTGCTACCGGGGGTCGGTGTTCATCCGCACGTAGCTGCGTGCTACCGGGGGTCGGTGTTCATCCGGACGTAGCTGCGCGCTACCGGGGGTCGGTGTCGTTCATCCGCACGTAGCTGCGTGCTACCGGGGGTCGGTGTCGTTCATCCGCACGTAGCTGCGTGCTACCGGGGGTCGGTGTCGTTCATCCGCACGTAGCTGCGTGCTACCGGGGGTCGGTGTCGTCCTTTCTGACAGACTGCTTTCCTTTGTCAGCTGTTCCTTGTCTCCCACCCAATAGGAGGTGGCCATAGCTGACAGCTACGTCACATGGTACAACGAAAATAAATAAATCACGGTTTGGTATTTGTTAATTTGTAAAATATTTGTTTCGTAGGTAAAAATTAATTGATATAAAATAGTAGCTGCATATAGTAGATTCAAGAATAATAGTAATTTGGGAATCAGCTGCGACAGGTTTCCTTCCGGAAAAAAAAAGAAAGCGACGAAGAAGAAAATCCGATGACGACGATGACGAGCCGGCTCAACAACCAATCGCGTGGCAGGAACAAATATGGCGGACTTGGGGATGAGCGTCAGGTATGAGTTTTAGCCACGAGCGTTAGTGAACGTCTACCTTTTAAAGTAGTTTTGACGTATTTATCATAGAGGAGAAAATATTTTACAGTTATTGAATAATTCCTGTCGGCAGTAATGTTTATTTTGAACAGCTTGTCTTCGGAGTTGTTAGCACGGTGCTAATTTAGCTTAGCAATTGCTAGCGTTTGAATGGCTTTTTAGCCGCGCGGTGTGTCCGCCGTATGTCAACAACAGCATGTTAGCTAGCTGTCGAACTAGTCCAGCGGCTGGCGCGCGGGTTTCTAGTTAAAATGGCTGCATTTCGAACGTGAACAACGGAACGTGTTTAATTCTGATGCGTCCGCAGACAATGACGCCGGTTTGAGGCACGTGGAGGAGTCGATGGAAAGATTGAATTGAGCAATAAAAACCTCCTTTAAAATGAATCCACGAGTCCAGTCCAGTTTTAGCATTTAAGTGTGTTTGAATGCTACCCCGAGCTTCATAATGTTCTACTGATCACGTGTAGATCAACACAAATGAGATGTTTTCCCCCCACAAAAGAATAGCTGCTTTATAAGTTGTATAAAAAGGACGGCTTTTAGTAATACTGTCCGACTAATTCCATGAAATGTTCACTTGTGATTTTGCTCAACTATATCCATTTTTCTTGTAGAAGCTGCAGAGAGTTATGGACCATACTGCTCGGAAGATCCGCTTTACGAGAACCGGTACGAAGTCTTGCTGCTTATTTTTGTGTACCTGTGCAGGTTCGGCTATGATGGGCTTGAGGATCTTTAATACGTTGTGTGCAAAATGTACTACGTACCAGCGGTCTGCTACGTACAAGAGCATTTTAAATATCTTAACGCAACAGATTCTGTTTGTGAGAATGTCGTACGCACTTCACATCAAAGTCCATCAAGGTTCTGGAAGGTCAAAGGATTTGACCGCTTCTAATGATGAAATGTTTGATTCAGGCTCAGATAGAGGCAGAGTTGGTCAGGCACTGGGACCGACTTCATCAAGGGCTCAGTTACTACAAGCCCCCCAGGTACAAGAGTGCGACCTTAAGCTCTAACGCACCGTCATTCATCGCATCCCGAAGGCTGATCCTCCGTATCTCACCTTTTCCAGCTCATCCTCTGCTGCTAAATTGAAGGAAAACAAAGATGTTGCACAAACGTTGAAGGATTTTGGCCTCAGGATCAGTAAACTACTGGTGAGAGTTGAAACATCTTATTTTCAAAGGCGTTTTGATATTGATTTAATGCCTTAAATGCCGTTGCAGGGTCTGGATGAGCAGCAGAGCGTGCAGCTTCTACAGTGCTACTTGCAGGAGGACTACAGAGGAACCCGGGACTCCCTGAAGGTCCGTTTCTTTCAGCGTTGTGATGAAATTGTAGCTTGAATTGCTTTCAGCTAACAGACTCTTCCACGCAGGTTGTTCTCAAGGATGAGCGACAGAGCCAGACGTTGCTGTTGAAGGTCAGTGTCGGGCCGCGCCGCTCCAGCACCGATGACTCGGCGTTTCTGTGTTTAATAACTACGACTGCGTCTTCGTTCCCAGATCGCTGACTATTACTATGACGAGCGCATGTGTCTGCTCAGATGTGTCCTGCTCTTGCTGACGTACTTTCAAGATGAGCGACATCCCTACAGGGTGAGGAACCTCGAAAACAAGCCGCCCGGTTCTGCTTCTGGCACTTGACCCGGGATCTGCTGCTTTCATCCAGGCTGAATACTGTAGCTGCGTCAACAAGCTGGAGAAGGACCTGGTTGGCAAATATCAGTCGCAGTTTGAGAAGCTCTTCAAAGCCGAAGCACCAACATGGGAAACGAACGGAAACCTCATGGTGACGCTTTGACCTTTTCTTTGCCTTGATGACCCTTGACCCGCCTGAACGCTGTCGTTTCCCCTTCGCTGTGATTCCAGACTGAGAGGCAGGCGGCGCTGTGGTTCCTCCAGTGTCTCAGAGAACAGTCGCTGCTGCTGGAGATCATCTTCCTGTATTACGCCTATTTTGAGATGAGCCCTTCTGACCTGCTGAGCTTCACCAAAATGTTCAAGGAGGAAGGTTTCGGTTTGCGGCAGACAAATCGCCACCTGGTGGACAAGAGCATGGACGCGTTGGTCGACCGTATCGGGTAAGAGCTTTCTGTCTCTGACATCATCGGTTCTGGGGTCCAGATGTGTTGCACATCTGTATCGAGTGTGGACGCGGTTTGTGCTTGTCTCCGGCCTGCAGGTATTTGAGCGCTCTCATCCTGGTGGAAGGGATGGACATAGACTTCCTGCACAAATGTGCGCTGGAGGACTCCACGGAGCAGCACCAGTTCTCCAGCGCTCCCCACATCATCAAGGTCCAGCCGCCCTCTCGACACAGAACACACAAACGACCTTGGAGGATCGTATGACCTCTGCAAACCCCCCGGATCAGTGTTCCTTTATTCAGATGTGAAACATTCCCTCTCCTCCCAGGAGATGGATCAGCTGCTGCTCACATTGGGAGACATCTCTCACCACGGGCCGGTCCTGCTGGCGTGGGTCCTGCTGAGGCACACGCTGAGACCGGACGAGTCCAACCCCGTGATCCGGAGGATCGGCAACACCGCGCTGCAGCTGGACGTGTTCAAGTACATCTCAAACATGCTGAAAGGCCTCGGCGTCTCGGGGAACAATGTAGGAGGAAGCTGTTTTCAGCCGCGCTGGCGCTCCAGTAGCTTCCAGTAACGACGGGTTAAAGACTTTTGCGTGTTGTTCTTCGTTCCCCAGTGCACGGCGAGCACGGCGAAGATGTGCATCTACGGTCTGCTCTCGTTTGTCATCACCTCTTTTGAAGAAGAAAGTCTTCAGGTACACAAACGGGTTTTATTTGCGCGGCTGTTGATCCTCCATTTTGACGAGCTGCTAACGTTCCTCGACCCGCCCACAGGGCGGCGACGTGGCGACTCAGCGCTTCCACCTGATCGACGCCGCCTGTGAGGTCCTCTCTGCTCCCAATCTGGCAGAAGTCTTCTGGGAAATGGTGAGAAAATGTTTCTACGGGCGTGAAGCGAATGAAAACGTTAACGAGCGATCCGGTTTGTTAACCAGAAGCCGGACATGGGATTGGGGATGATCCTGGACAGCGCCGTCGGGATGTTCCCTCATAAGACCGGACCCCTCTTGCAGCTCCTTACTGCCCTTTTGTCCAACAAGTCGACCGTTAAAAAGGTTGGACTCCTCGCTCACACAAACCTCGTGGACATGCTGGGCTCCGGTCCGACGCTGGACTCTTTGATTCTGCAGGTTTACAACTTCCTGGATAAAATGTCCTTCTACACGCAAGCTTACAAACACAAGCCCAGCGACGTCCTCTCCAAGGACGACGAGACGTTGTGGAGGAGACAGACGCCCAAACTGCTCTACCCTCTCGGTGAGCTCGTCGTTACGCTGACTCGGGATCAGGGCTCGATTTAGTCCCTGAACGGTTTCACGCCGCCCCCCCAGGCGCCGGGCAGACCAACCTGTGGATGCCACAGGGGATCCTGGGCCAGGTGGTGATGGGCGGCGAGCAGGGCCACGTGGTTCGCTGGGACTTCTCCTACAGCGCCTGGACTCTGTTCACCTGCGAGGTGGAGATGCTGCTGCACGTAGTTTCAACGGCAGGTGCGTTTAGAGTGTGTGTGTGTGTGTGTGTGTGTGTGTGTGCGTGTGCGTGTGCGCGGTATACATGTATGTAACGGCGTCGTGTTCCTGACCCAGACGTCGTAGCTCACTGTACCCGCGTGAAGCCCATCCTGGATCTGGTCCATAAGATCATCAGCACCGACTGGACGGTGTCCGACTGCCTGCTGCCGCTCACGTCACGCATCTACATGCTGCTCCAGAGGTAAACGCAACCCTTCTGACCTCTGGGGCGTGTTCCTTTTGCCCCGCCCCTCTGAGACCGCCCCGGCTGTGTCCTTCAGGTTGACGTCCGTCATCAGCCCGCCGGTGGACGTCATCGCTTCCTGCGTGAGCTGCCTCTCCGTGTTGGCTGCGAGGATGCCCGGGAAGGTGCGTGTGCTGCGTCGCCGTGTCCCCCAGGTGTGTGAGGACCCGTGTGTCCTCACACACCTGTCCCGCGTGTTTGTCCGTCCAGGTGTGGTCCAGCCTGCAGCACACGGGCTTCCTTCCCTTTGCCGCCAACGCTCTGACCAGCATGGCTCGATGTGCCAGGTAGAAGAAACCGCCGCAGGCCTCGGCTCGCTGGGGAACACAAAATGTTCAACGACTCTCTTCCTCTAGCGCTGAAGGGATGAAGGCGGGTAACTATGGCAACCTGCTGGTCCAGATCGAGCAGCCCGGGGGGGAGTACGCCGTGACCATCGCCTTCCTTCGCCTCATTACTACTCTGGTCAAGGTAGTTGGAACTTTTCACGTTGACATGCAGAAGAGAGTTCTGTTGTTGGTGCTCGGCGCCCATCACCCGTTTCCTGTTTCCTGTCACCCGTTTCCTGTTTCCTGCCTGCAGGGGCAGCTTGGCAGCACCCAGAACCGAGGCCTGATCCCCTGCATGCTGCTGGTGTTGAAGGAGATGCTGCCCACCTACCATAAGTGGCGTTACAACACCTACGGCGTCAGAGAGAGGATCGGTAAGGACACGTTAGCGTGTCGCCGACCGGACGTTCCGGTTCCGGTTCGGACTGGACGGTAACGCTGCTTCCCTGTCGCTGCAGGCTGCCTCATTCTGGAGCTGATCCACGCCATCCTCAACCTGAGCCCCGAGGGGGAGGACCAGAGCAGGTGAAGCCGTGCTGCTGTTTAAATAAAGGCCGTGATAAAGGTTCCTGTAGAAGGTCTGATCTTTAGATGCGTGGCCCAGCTGGTGAATAACGCCGACTCATGATACGCTCAGTCCTCCTTTATATTCACTTCTTTTTAATGTCACTGTGAAAATTAAATTAGACAATTTGCTTTCTAAAATCTCCGATTCTAAACGAGTTTCCGGCTTTTTGAATTTTCACTTTTTTTAAAAGCTCCCAATCAATTGTAATCCCGATAATGAAATGGATCTGCTCCGATGCTAACGGGCTGTGGTCTTCCTCGCTGCAGCACCCCCACCCTGCAGTCCCTGTGCATCTACAGCCTGGCGAACACGGAGGCGGGGCAGGCGGTGGTGAACATCATGGGCGTCGGCGTCGACACCATCGACGTCGTCCTGGCGGCGCAGCCCAGCAGGTAAACCGGAGATTTCCTGCCACATTTCTGCCCCGAGACTTTTCGTGCCATCCTGTGTCTGAACGGCGGCGGTTTCCTCCCTCTCTGACGTCGATCAGCTGCGGCGCCGAAGGTCCGGGTCAGATCCTGATCCAGACGGTCAAACTCGCCTTCTCCATCACCAACAACGTCATCCGCCTGAAACCGCCGTCGGACGCGGTGTCGCCTCTGGAGCAGGCGCTGACCCAACACGGCGGCCACGGCAACAATCTCATCGTCGTCCTGGCCAAGTACATTTACCACAAGCACGACCCGGCGCTGCCGCGGCTGGCCGTCCAGCTGCTGAAGAGGCTCGCCACCGTAAGACGGGCTGGGCTGGACTCATTTTGTTCTGAGTCTGGCCCGATGAACATCCGGATTCTGGGCGGGTTCTTCTGCAGGTCGCTCCCATGTCGGTGTACGCCTGCCTCGGTAGCGACGCCGCAGCCATCCGGGACGCCTTCCTCACGCGCCTGCAGAGCAGGACGGAGGACATGAGGATCAAAGTGATGATCCTGGAGTTCCTCACGGTTGCCGTGGAGACCCAGCCGGGCCTCATTGAGCTTTTCCTCAACCTGGAAGTGAAGGATGGGAACGAGGGGTCGAAGGTGAGCGTGGCGGCGGCGGCGCCTGCTGAAGGTCGCCGTGTCCGTGCGTCTGACCTCTGCTTTGGACCCGCAGGACTTCCTGCTCGGCGAGTGGAGCTGCCTCCACGTGGTTCTGGACCTGATCGACTCCAAGCAGCGGGGGAAGTACTGGTGCCCCCCGCTGCTGCACCGGGCCGCCCTGGCCTTCCTCCTCGCCCTCTGGCAGGACCGCCGAGAGAGCGCCATTTCCGTCCTGCGCAGAAAGTGAGCGCATCGTTTCTGCGTTTCGGTGTCGTGCAGCTGAACGAAGCAGAAACTCGAGCGTCGCTGCTTTCTCTTTCTTTAGAGAATGCTTTTGGGGGAACCTGATAACGCCTCTCTTCGGGGCCCTCGCCCCCCACTCGGACGCCACTGAGGTATTCCCCTCCTCCTCTTCTACCGTTACGCCGCCGACTGGCCGGCGAGCCTTTCTGACGCCTCCTCTCCCCCTCAGCCCTGCGTTCTGGAGACGTGTGCGTTTGTGATGAAGATCGTCGGCCTGGAGATCTACTACGCAGTCAGGTAACTCTCCTGAGAGTGGGACGGGCCCAAGCGGGCCCAACAGGGCCGGCCTCTGTCCCGTCGGAGATGTAACCGGTGTCACGCCTGTCCTCACAGCGGCTCCCTGGAGACGTCTCTCAAGGACGGCCTGCAGAGGTTCTCCAGCGCGCGGCGGTACGAGTTCTGGTCTCAGTACGTCAAGTCCGTCGTGTCCCACGTGGCCGAGACGGAGGACGGGTTCTGCTACTTCCCCGAGACCCGGATGCTGATCTCCGCTTGGCGGACGCTGCTGATTCTCTCCACCAGTCACGTACGACCGCTTCCCGACCCGTCGGGCTCCTCGGGCTGAAACGTGACGCGGTGACGGTTGCCATGGTTTCTGTTTCAGTGCGACGTGATGCGGCTGACGGAGGACTCCACCAAGCTGAAGCTGTTCATGGACGTCCTGGACGGAACCAAAGCAGCCGTGAGTCGGATCATCTCCTGTCGTTCTCGCTTTCTCGTTTCCTCCTCCTCCCATCCTGTCCTCCTGTCCTCTTTCAGCTCGCCACGCCCACGTCCGTGGCTTGTCTTCGTCTCGGATCCATGATGGCCACTCTGCTGCTCGTCCTCCTGAAGCAGTGGAGGAGGTGTGAACACGCGACGGCTCCTCAGCTTCCTCGTTGCGGCTTCCTGACTCGTTCCAAACACGCTCGTCTGCTTCTCGTCTCCAGCGTGGTGTCCACGGCGCCGGACATCCTGGCTCCCCTCGCCCTGATCCTGGAGAGCGTCCTGCAGGCGGACCAGCAGATGGAGAGAACCAAAGCCAAAATCTTCTCTGCACTCATTTCTGTCCTGCAGATTCAAGGACTCAACGGTAACGCTTGTGTTTAGTTGGATTCCGCGCGTCGTTCACGCGTTGACTTCTCCCTTTGGCCACCAGGTGGAGACATTTCCCAGCTACCCCTGCTGCTCCTCTCTGTGTGTGAGACGGTGAAAGACGAAGCCCTGGGGCTCATTTACAACACCCGCCACGTGAACCAGACGGGGGACACGGTGGAAGACGAGGACAACATGGAGACGGAGTCTCCCCACAGCCCACAGAAGGACCAGCGGGACGGGGTGAGTGGACGGACGGATGGATGGACGGACGGACGTCTTGTCTGCTGTAAGCGTGTCGGGTTCACTCGGGGTTCATTCGTTCCTCAGGTGTGTGTGCTAGCGCTTCATTTAGCCAAAGAGCTGTGTCTCGCCGACGAAGACGGGGAGCACTGGATCGCCGTGATGAGGAAGGTTCCGGTCCTCCCCTCGGTGCTCAACGCGGTGGAGCTCAGCCTGCGATCCAAACACAACCTGCACTTCACCGAGGCTGCCCTTCACCTGCTGCTCACACTGGCTCGCACCCCACAGGTGAAGCAATCTCCCCACCGAATTTAATCCGGATCGGATCCAGAATGACAAAGATACCAAGAACAATCTGGAATCTGTTACACACAGACAATCGATAAAGGTTTACCAAAAGCAGGCGATAATTCATCTCCAAATATTAAACCATTGACTCCAAAGTGCTGAAGTGTCTCCGTCGTCCTCCAGGGGGCAGCAGCGGTCGCCGGTGCAGGAATCACCCAAACGATCTGCCTCCCTCTGCTGAGCGTTTATGAGGATGCGTCAAACGGAGCGTTGCAGGTAATTAACGAAACTTTTCACAGCTCCGAGCGCCTGCCGAGCGGCAGAATAACGAGCTACATCCGCGTCCGGATGCAGAATTTCTCCCGGAAGTCCCAGGACGCCGCCTGCTGGCCGGGGGTGTACCGCCTCTGCATGTCTCTGATGGAGAGCCTGCTGAAGACGCTGCGCTACAACTTCATCAACGAGGCCATGGACTTCGTAGGAGTACATCAAGAACGCATCCTGCAGGTATGGGGACGCGTCCTGCGGGTGTGAGGACACGCCCGGCAGGTATGACCTGCACCTGTCTCTGCTCAGTGTCTGGACGCGGTGCGGACGGTCCAGAGCCTGGCCTGCTTGGACGAGGCGGACCACACGGTCGGCTTCCTGCTGCAGCTCTCCAGCTTCTGTAAGGACTGGCAGTTCCACCTCCCCAAGCTGCTCCACGACGTCCAGGTGAGTGGACAAGAGACCACGCCCCCCGGTGGCGTCCCAGTCAGCGCTCTCACCCGGCACCCGTCTCCTCACGCAGGTGAACCTGTGCTACCTGTGCCAGACCTGCACCTACCTGCTCCGCAGCAAGAAGATGCTGCATCACTACCTGCAGGTCGGGAACAGGAAGCTGCCGTGAAAGCCTTCATTTATTCAGTTCAATAATAGCTACCTGTGTTTCAGGCTAAGAACGGGGAGGCCCCGCCCCCTGGTCACCTTCCAAAGACGCAGCGGCCCCCCCAGGCGCTGCCTAAGGAGGCGGCGGGCGGCGGGGAGAGGGAGGAGGCCGAGCAGAAGGCCGTGCTGGTCGTTCAGTGCAGTCTGCTGAAGATCCTGAGCAAGACTCTGGCGACGCTGCAGCACTTCACTCCAGACTGCTGCCAGATCCTGCTGGACCAGGTCCGTCTCTCCTGGACCAGGTCCAGATCCTCCTGGGTTCTCCTCACACTAACACCAGAACGTGTGTTTCTGCCTCAGACTATGGACCTGGCCGAGTACCGGACCCTGTTTGTGCTCAGCTTCACGACTACGGCCTTCGACCCCGACGTGGCGCCTTCGTTTGGGACCCTGCTGGCCACCATCAACGTGGCGCTGAGCCTGCTGAGCGAGGTCGGATACAAACCCACGACGAGCCGCTCCCGCCGCCATCGGCCCGCCCCTCACCTCTCCACTGTTTGATTGGTCCACAGATGGAGAAGAAGAAGGAGCCGGTTCCTCTGAGCATCGGATCGCTGGCCTCGTCGGAGGAGATCCAGGTTCTGAAGTGAGTGGCGTTCTGCAGCTCGGGGGAACGGCGTGAGAACGTAAACGAGGAAGTTCTTTCTCCTGCAGGTCGCTGCTGATGTTCTCCATGGAGAACTGCTTCTACGTTCTCATCTCTCAGGCCGCTCGGTGTCTCAAAGACGCTTCCATCCTCCCCCGGGACAAGCAGAGGCTGAAGCAGGAGCTGAGCTCGGAGCTGGTGAGTCGTCCGAAGGTCCTGGCGACACGGACGGGAAGTTCTCCACCGACCCAGCGAGCATATTTCTCTCTCTCTCTCTAGAGCACGCTTCTCTCCAGCCTGTCCCGCCACTTCCGCCGGGGCTCGCCGTCGTCTCCGGCCAGCGGCGGCCTCCCCTCCACCCAGCCCAAGCCCCCGACGCCCGGCTCCAAGGCGAGCCACGAAGGCCAGGAGCCGTTCATCCAGCTGGTCCAGGCCTTCATCAGGCTGGTGCAGCGATGAAGACGAAGCTCTAACACAGCAGTTCAGATTAAAACGGATGGAGCTGCCTGATGAAGAGCGTCTCCTGAGACCTAGTTTTATAGGTCATTAATACTTAAGACACATTTCGAGTGCCTCTCTGGAAACAGCCTTTGAAGTGCAGCGGTTTTTACGACGCTCCGTTCCCCCTCTTTTCTAACTGCATGCTCGTATTTGTTCTTAAACACACGTTATGCTAATAAAGGAAGTTTTGTACCAAAGCTGGATGTCAAATAGTTTCTTTACTAAAGTTTCAACATGATATCTTGCAAATACCGTAAAGCCAAACAATCCTAGACAACAGAATAAAATACATTTTCATGTACTTGTATAAAATGAATGAAAGTTATTTACAAGGGACTTCTTTAAAAATAAAATATTTTACATCTTCAGTACCTAAGAGACGACGGGGGGGCTTTTGGTTTGTGGTGACGGTTCTTTACAGCAGTTTAGTAGCTGCAGTGTGAGGAGGCCTCGCTGTTGGGCTCCTCGGCTTTGTCTGCAGCGCCCCCTACTGGCCAGAGTCCGGAACCTCCTGCAGAGACAACAGGAGAGGACAGCTGAACAGAAAAACACTGCAGACTCAAGCGTCTCATCTTTAAACTCATCTGTTGAGCATTAGAATAGTCCCCAAAAGTCATCAAGTCATACTTCACTTTGAAAACCTGCGCTAAGCTAACCGCCTCAGGAGCCGCTTCTCATGCATGATAAACTCAAACTGGAACACGTTAAAGCGACAAATCAGTCTAAAATCACAAGGATGTAAATACAGACAAATATATCATTATTTCTTATAAAATTAGTTTTGTTTGGGGGCCGCTGATGTTTACGTTATTCTGGGTTGCCAACTGGAGAATGAAGAAATAAGGGACACTATAATGGACTTTAATGACTGAATATACAAACGTCGTAGTCATAAACGGATGTAAATAACATACAGTAGCCAACAACTAAAAAATGGCCTGATATTTACGGGAGCTTATTGCATTCACTGAAGATTTCTTTTTTCGGTTTTCCTGAATTAATGAGATCAATTCATGAGAAATACTTTTTTTCTGTTTTTAAAGGTAATTCTTTTCTGGTTTTTGGAGTTTTTTTTTTTTTTTACGGAAGCTTATTGCATTCACCGAATAGAAATAAGTTTCGGTTTTCCTGAATTTCTGAGATAACTTTGCATCACATACATTCTGATTAACGCAGCGCTTACCGTATTCCAGGAGAAATCCGTCTCCACGGCCGAAGGCTGCTTTCCCTCCGGCGCTAAATCCTTTAATTAACTCCACGCTGGTCCAAACGTGCCCAGCAATACTGAAATAACGCGCTTTATCATCTCGCTGCACATTAACGCGAGAAGTGCGCTTTAGTGTGCTGGCTGCTACTAGCTGCTACTGCTAGCTGCTACTAGCTGCTACTAGCTACTGCTGCTAGCCGCTACTAGCTGCTGCTGCTGCTAGCCGCTACTAGCTGCTGCTGGTAGCTACTGCTAGCTGCTACTTACTGCTAGCTGCACCGGCCGGTCACAGCACAGAGCGCCAGCAAACATCCGCTCCGCGGGGGCACTCATGGGGGGGGCGCACCGGAGCCGACGACGTCTTTGCTGCCGCTGTGGTTCAGACTGTAAGAACTGAACGGAGGAGCCGAACGGAGGAGCCGAACGCCGCCATGCTAAAGCAGCGAGGGTGCCGCTGCCGTTTCACGTCCTCCCAGAATGCCTTGCGACGTAAACAACATTGGCGGATTTTATATTTTATAAGAAATAATTATATATTTTTGTCTGCGTATTTACGTAGTAGAGGTACATGCTTGTGTTTTTAGACTGTCGATCCCTGACTTTTATAATAATAATAATGCTTGATTTTATATAGCGCTTTTCTAGGCACCCTTCTAGCTTCTCAGGTGTTTCAGCTCAGCCCTGATCTGCTCGATGCTTCATGCAGCAGAACGCAACACCAAACCATGCATCAAACGCTGCAGCTCGGCAGCACTGACCTTCGTCTGCTCCTCCAGACGGGCCTTTCAGCCCAAAGAGGGAACAGTAATTAGTCTGATCAGTTCACAGAAGAGGAGAAAGAAGAGGGATTCACTGACGGAGAAGTTACCACAGAGCCGTGTGTTTTATAACAGGGGGGGGGGGGGGGGGTTCAGCTCACCTCTAGGTTCCCCCTGGCTTTCTGCAACACTCCGTGGGTTAAACACACTGGAAGAGAGGATGGCATGCCGTCAGCAGAAACCTCATCACGCCATCGGGAGCCAAACGCACGGCGACCTTACGCTGATCCACGATGACTCTCTCCATCCCCTCTTTCAGCTGATTGGTCGTCCGCAGACGTTTGACGGTGCCGCTCAGCATCCTCTCCTGCTGCGACAGTCGGCTCTTCAGTCGGGCGATCTCGTTATTGAGCAGCTCATCCTGATGCACGGAACACAAAGGTGAGGCTTCCTGCAGATCCCGAAACGGCCCCGGGAGACTCCCCCCCCTGCCCGTCTACCTGCTGGTTGTTGCCGCCGCCCCCTCCGGTGTCGCCGGCCGGCAGCGAGACCCTCCAGACCAGTTTGAGCAGCCGGCCGGTTTCCTCTAGGACGTGCTGCATGGCGCCCGCGCTGCCGGACAAACCCTGCAGGTGCTGCTCTTGCAGAACCTGTGAGCGTTTAGCAGACGGTCAGCTTTCGCAGTGAGTCCGGCACCAGAACCGGCACCAGAAGCGAGCCCGTGTGTCGGCGGTACCGTGCTGTCGGAGCCCTGCTGTCTGAACGCCTGCAGACACGCCTGCAGCTGTTTGGCGATGCGGCGTGACAGCTTCCGGCCATCTGAGATCTGCTTCCGGAGGGCGCCGAAGTCCTCCATCAGACCCAAAAAGTGGCGTCCGTTGTGACTGGCCCATAACCGGTGCCCTGGTACCAGACGGGGGGGAGGGGCCGAAACGCTGTCACCGGAGCTGCTGCTGACGGACCCTCCGTCCGCCTCAGAGGGGGCGCCGCGGTTCTCGTCTGAAACATTGAACGCATCTGTTCAGGCTCGTGTTTCGCGGCTTTGATCGAGCATCACGCCGCAGCAGACGATGTTTCCGTACCGGTGGGGTCGTTCTGAAGAGAGTGAGGGAGGGGGTTGCTGCCATCTCGACCCGGTGACCGTCCTCCATCTGAAACGGATCAAAGACGCAGCGTTCAGCGGTCCGCGACGGCGTTAGCGTTGGCGTTGGCGCGGGCTACCTGGAGACAGCAGGTAGTTGATGTTGATGGTTTCTCCTCTCAGCAGCTGCTCCTCCAGCTTCTGTCTCAGAGCCGTGTTGGTCTGGATGCTCCTCTCCAGCTGCAGCCGCAGGCGTCTGATCTCCAGCAGCAGCTCCCCCAGGTCCACCGGGCCGGAGACGGGCTCCTGGGGAGCCTCGCAGCTCTCTGCCAGGAGGTCAAAGGTCAAACCTACATGATGGCAGGTATTTGTCACGGTCTGTTGTTGAACTTACCGTTGTGTTGGTGGGCCCCCGTCTTCATGGTTTCATGAACCTGCAGCTCCACCCGCAGCGACCGGAGGAGGTGCTGGGAGTCAGAGAGCTGCTCCCTCTGGAGCCTCACCTCCACCTGCAGCCTGAAGACACGCACGCGTTAGCATTGGACTTAATCTGTCAGGAGGTTTACGCTGTTGCCATGGAAACATATACCATATGTAGCTTCTGGTTGGTGTTTGAACAGATAAATGAAAGAAAAACGCTCCACAGAAAAGAGGAAGAGGAGAAGCCTTGGGTGTCGGCCTCGGCTAGCGGGGTCAAGAGGTCACAGTGTGTGTGTGTGTGTGTGTGTACCCGTGCAGCTCCTCCTGCAGCCTCCTGCTCTCCTGCCTCAGAGCGTCACACTCCTTCCTGCTCTGCTCCAGTTTGGCGCTCCGCCGGGCCAGAGTCTCCCTCAGCTTCTCGTTCTCCTTCTGCCTGTCTGCAGTCAGACGAAGACGGGAGGTTATCGAGGAGCGTCTGGCCGAGCGACGATCGGCCCCGCCGGACTCTACCTCTGGACTCCACGTTGAGCTGGTCCTTAAGGATCTGGTTCTGCCCCCAGAGGAGTCGCATCTCATTGGCCAGCTGGCTTTGCTCCTCGCCGTGGATGAAGATGTTGGTCGCTGCTAAACACACACAGAACCAGACTCTCCAGTTAAACCAGTAACAGGATGATTCTGTTCCAACCATCAGCCCGACAGGAAGGAGGAGACGGGTCCTACCGGGATCGGTCCCCACGCCGGCGACTCTCTTCTCCAGCTGCTCCCTGAGGCGGTCGTTGGTTCGGATGCTCTCCTCCAGACGCTGCCGCAGAGCTCGGATCTCCTGCAGATGTTCTCCCAGCAGGCCTGAGCGACAGAAAGGAGCAAAGCTGACATTTACATCCTACATTTCCCATCATGCAAACTGCTTTCATCAAGTGGATAGTAAAAGCTCGTGGCTTCAAACCCGAATAATCCGGATCACATGAAATCAGAGCAGATTCCTGCATGTTTATTTAAACAATAAATCTGTAAACTGTTTCTACACAATAAACATTCAGAACCCGTTTGCTTGTGTTCACTACGCCGTGCGTTATAAACTGAAACTCGTTCACCTTCTGATCCGACCTGTTTACCTGAATTCATGGCGTGAGGCCGTTCAGCAGGAAGCTCCGCCCCCGGTCCCGATCCGGGATCCGGTTCCTGCTGCTGGGAGCCGGTCTGGGCCATGACGGAGTGCTGCAGGTGCAGTTCGCTGCGCAGGGAGGCGTTCAGATCCGCGCTGCTCCTCAGCTGCTCCTGCAGTCGGCCGTTCTCCCTCTGCAGGCCCTGCAGTCTGGTGGCGTCTTCGTTAGCTCCTCCTACAGGAGGGACAGCTGCTCCCGTCCAATCAGGGTGCTGAAGCCGGCCTAAGCAGGTAGAGGAAGACAACAGGCAAACATGAGGAGCAGACACACGATAAGGAACATTTTAATCCTTGTTCTTGCGTGAGAGCTTTCATTCGCGGCGTCACTAGAACCCGTCACTAGAACCCGTCACTAGAGCCCGTCACTAGAACCCGTCACTAGAACCCGTCACTAGAACCCGTCACTAGAACCCGTCACTAGAACCCGTCACTAGAGCCCGTCACTAGAGCCCATCACTAGAACCCGTCACTAGAGCCCGTCACTAGAACCCGTCACTAGAACCCGTCACTAGAGCCCGTCACTAGAACCCGTCACTAGAGCCCGTCACTAGAGCCCGTCACTAGAACCCGTCACTAGAACCCGTCACTAGAACCCGTCACTAGAGCCCGTCACTAGAGCCCGTCACTAGAACCCGTCACTAGAACCCGTCACGAGAACCCGTCACTAGAGCCCGTCACTAGAGCCCGTCACTAGAACCCGTCACTAGAGCCCGTCACTAGAGCCCGTCACTAGAGCCCGTCACTAGAACCCGTCACTAGAGCCCGTCACTAGAGCCCGTCACTAGAACCCGCCACTAGAGCCCGTCACTAGAGCCCGTCACTAGAACCCGCCACTAGAGCCCGTCACTAGAACCCGCCACTAGAGCCCGTCACTAGAGCCCGTCACTAGAGCCCGTCACTAGAACCCGGTGTTCTCTGAGGTTCTGCTGCAGGAATCGGTACCAAATAATCTGCAACTCTTCACCGTCTCTCTTCTCTGGGGAGACACTATTTGAAAGTTGAGCTGCAGAGCAGCGTCTGAATAATGCAGCGTTAAGTGGGGGGGGGGGGGCTGAAACGGGACACCTGTCCTACCGGGAGGTGCTTTGCTGCAACAGAGGAGCGCCGAGTGGAAAATAAGTGCCTGGGGCATGAATTAAGTACCCCCCCTCCCCCCTCCCCAACACACACACACACACATCAGTCCACATGTTAAAGGTGTAACAGCTAGGAATGTGCAGGTCATCGGTCGGCGCTGCTCACCGTGGGCCGTCCCCCCGTCGGAGCGCTGCAGGTCCGAGTGAGCGCTGGGGGGGCCGCTCTGGCCCCTCAGCTGAGTCTGCAGGCTCTGGATCAGACGGTTCTTCTCCTGCAGCTCTTTGGACAACCTGAGGAGCAGAAGGAAAGAGGAGCTGAACTTCTCAGACACACCCGTGACCTCGTCTGTCCCACTGTGACCTCCATGTTTTCATTATAGCAGAGAAGAATCGGGCCCGGGGAGCGGAGCGTGTGGCTGCGGCTTCGTCACGGGGACACGCTGACGTGAGGACAGCCGTTTCAGACGTACCTGCGGGTCAGTTCCAGAGCCCCCACCTCCTCGTTATCCAGGTGAGGCTCTCCTAGCGGGCAGAGGAAGAGGAAGCGTCTGTTAGCATTGGTTCTGTTCCTACAGTTCTGATTAGCGCTAGCAGGCAGGGCGCTGCTACCTTTGTCCAGCCGTCCCTCCAGCCGGTCCAGGATGCCCAGGCTCTTGTCCAGCTGCTCCTTGACGACCTCTCCCACGTGGAAGTCCACTTGGCCGCCTCTCAGCAGCTCCTTGAAGACGCAGCTCAGCTCCTCCAGCTGCCGCCGCTGCAGAGCCCCCAGCCGGCGGCTGTCCTTGATCTGCTGTCTCAGCTGGGACAGCTCCCTGGCCTGCGATTGAACCAAGGAGTCCAGTCTGAGGAGGAGACACGATGCAGCGTTTTCAAACCGTGCGTGTTCCGGTCGGACTGAAACATTCTGTCGGGTCAGAAAGGCTGCGGACCTCGCAGGTGAAGCCGAGCGGCTGCAGGCGTGCTGCAGCTGCTCGCTCATCCGCCTGCTCAGTGTCCTCTCTCTCTCCAGTTCCACCCTCATCGCCTGGATCTTGCCCTCCTTCAGGTCCTGGTCCCGGACCGTTGCGGGATCAGAGGCGCTGGCGGCCAGATCGCTGGAGAGAGAGCTGCGACGCAGCAGATTTTGCATTTGGAGAATGATTTTGGTCTGGTTCTCCAGCTGGACCTTCAGCTCCCGGACCTGTCCCTGGAGCTTGAGGGGATCCTCCGAAACGCCAAACTCATCGTAGACCTGCAGGCTTTTCAGACTCACCTTCAGACAAACAGGAGACCGTTAACAAAGTTAAAATCAAAAACAGTTTCTACTCACGTCTGAAGTTACTGAATAAATTCTAGTCTCTACCAGGTTAAAGTTTCCATTCCAAGTGGGCACAAATTAAATTGAGCATTTGAACACAGGCCTTATTTACTTAAACGAGCTAGCTATGCTAACTAGCACCCGGAGCCCAGCTACAGACACTACGTTTGCTCCGGTGGGGGCTCTGAAGCGACAGGAAGCTGGAGACCTTGGCCGAGCTGAGCGCTGGGGAGCTCGGGTACGGGGTGCTGGAGGCGGAGTCCAGGTTCTCTGTAGAGGAGAACGCAGCGTGCTCATGTTTCAGCAGGGACGGCAGACTAGAGGTGCTGCAGCTGGGCTTCACGCCACCCTCGAGATCTGGACACACACGCGCGCACACACACAATCACACAGGGATCAATACCACAGAGTGGGTCAGCTCAACGGTGCTAGTGCGTGTGAGGAAACGTCTAGACTGAAACAAGACAGGAAACCAAAGTGAAGGTTAATCGGTGCTCGAAAGACATTCCCAAACGCCAGAGCGGAACATGCAAGACTTTGTCAATCCAGAATATTGACCTGGATTGGAAACAGAGCGAGGAGCCCGATGACCCAGCAGACAGCGTGAGGTTATGAGAGCTGAAGACCGTGTGGGTTCACGCCTCATGCAGACAGACAGTGTTGGGAGGACAGACAGGCTGTCTCCAGGCCGGCTACCTGTGCTACTGCTCTCTTCCCTATCGTTCTCACTCTTGCCACTGGTTTCGTAACCCAGGTCCTGCATATCCACCTGCACGCCCTTTTCATCCTGCTCCAGAACTGGCACCGGAAGCAATGCACGGGTTAGGAACAAAGATTTCTCGCCGGTTTGGTGCAGATGAATTTTGGGACGACGTAGTTCACGACATTATTCAAATGCTTCTTACAGACGAGCTCTTCGTGTACCGTTCAACTAAAGACGCAGGCAGGGAGCTCGTGGTCTTACCTTTCCGTGCAGGTTCCGGGGAGGACGTGTTGGTGAGAGCAGAGGCCAGCTTCTCCTCCAGGCTCTTACATGCTTTCTTCTTCTCCCTCAGCGCCTTGTGGAGGGTCTCCAGCTGGACCTGAACACTCGGGGGCAGCCCCCTGGCCTCCCGCACCGCCCGTTGATCCGGACTCTCCTGTTTCCTGACCTTCTCTTCTTGCAGGGACGCCTGGAGGTCAGAGATCCTCTGGCACTTTTCACCAAACACCTCGTAGAGGCAACAGAGATTGTTATGGAGCTCGAGATGAATCTGTCCGTTCGTTGCAGACGAGGAGACGGACCGATTCCCCCCAGTCATGGATGACTGGGTGGGTTCCGTCAGCGCCTTCCTTTCCTGCAGGGATGTCTTCAGTTTGTCTAGATTCATCTGGACATCAGCGCCGGAGCGTGACGGCCTATCAGAGGACGCCGTATTCGTACAGTGAGCTGCCAGAGATGCCACAACAGACTCAGCAGCACTGAAGCAGCTGCTTAGAGCGTCTGTGATCTGCTGATTGGCCCGGACATTATCAGACGCTTCTGATTGCTGCTCCTTAAACGACTGCAGCTCGGCGTTAATCCTGTTCTGGTCCCACAGAGCCTCCTGCAGAGAGTCGGCGTGTCGCTGTAGTTCTTGCATGGAGACTGCGCTTCCAGCAGCTCCTGAGCTCCGTCTACCTGAAGGTTGGTTCTCCTGCTGCGAGGCCGTCTCCATCGTCAGACAGAAATCAGCAGTTCCTGTGTGGGAGGAGGCCCTGGGTTCCTGCTTGGCGAGCGCCTCCTCCTCCTGCAGTGCTTTGCTGTTGAGGGCAGCGTCTGAAGCAGCAGATCCGGGACCCGTGCTTGAAGCGACTCCTCCCTGGCCGCCCAGACTGCAGGCGGTCAGGTAAGCTATGGTGGATTCTGCGGCCTGTAGGGCCTCCGTGTACCGGCTGTTGAGCCGCTCCTTCTCCTTGAGCTGAGCGTGGAGCTCCTCGCAGCCGGCCAGCTGCTCGCTCAGCCTGCTGACCAGGGCGTCTTTCTCCTGACACTCTTGATGGAGAAGCTCCAGCTGAGCGAGGAGAGCAGCGTCATACCGAGTGTGATCCGGCGGCGCCTCGGCTTCAGGGTCCTCATCTGATCCGGCCGGCCCCCCACTACAAGGTGCGTCTCTGAACGTAGATGAGGGGGAGGTGCTGCGCTGCAGCGACCCTGGGGGGTTCGTCTGCAGCTGCTGCTCAGAACCACAGACGTCGTCTAAATGAAGGTGCATCTGGGTTGGCCCGCCGCCGCTGGCGAGCTCCACCCTCAGCCTCACGGGGACCGGCAGGCGTGACTTTGAACCGGCCTGCAAAAAGAAATCAAGAATAAAATCACACATTTTGCCTCCAAGCATGGAGTCTTATATTAAAACAGAACCGACCCTGAGCCTGGCGACACTCTGCTCCATCCTCCTCGGTTGTGGCTTGCACGTGGCTTCTGGATCCGTGGTGCTGATGGTTAGCTCGGTGCTAACAGCGGTCGCTTCTCCTGACAGACCGAGCGCTTGCTGCTCAGCCTCCGCTGATACGGCACTCTTTCTCCATTCGTTCTGTCCATCGCTGCTGTTCCCAGAGGCTTCGGCGCTCGCTTTCTCTTTACACTCCGTAGATTCCTGTTCTTTAAGGAGACCCCGGAGGTCCATATTTTCTGATCGAAGACTGAGAAGCAACTCCCTGCAATTAAAGACATTTGATTACTTTCTGGGGTGAATTTGACAAAATGAAAATAAGGATCTGGACACGAAGACCCACCGGAGGTGTGAAATTGAAGCGGCGCCACAATCCGTCAGCAGGGATCTAAGCATCATCACATCTGAGTTCATCGGCTTCAAATCTTTGTCTCCAGTGTCTGAAGTGTCGCCGCCATCCGGAGCCATCTGGCCGAGACCACTGTCCATGCTCCCGTCAACCGTAAGCTTCCCAGACACCTAAAACGAATAGTTTAGAAGTTAAATGACCTAAAATCAGAATTCCCCTCAGCATTTACACTAAAATGGATTTATCCACATACCTGTCCTCGACTGACGCCTGTCTGACTCCCTTTGTCCTGACCGGAGGGATGCGAACTCTTAACGCGAGTCATCTTGGCGAGCTGCTAGAGTAATGGGATGGGAGGCGAGTGTGACACACATGGCTCCGTAAAAGAAAACTTAATGAGGGAACAGAATCCATAAAACAGTGCACAGCAACAGCAGAATGGAATGACGTGTCTAATGTGGCATGGAAGAGAGAGAACAATTCATGGGACAGAGATAAAAAAAAAAGGAGGGACTGATTAGGAAAGGTGAAGGAAGAACTAGAGGGTACTTTCTACTTGTTAATAAGACAGCAGAGACATTATTAACAGGCTGGACAGAGCAAAGGTTAAGATGTAGGATCAAGAGTTAAAAAGGAGCTAATAAGGATGTCAGACAAAGACTCACACGGGATCTAGCGAGTGTTTGGGAAACTTGGGAAAACGGGTCAGAGATTTGCTTGAAAATGAGAAAAAGATTCTCATTGTTGGGTTTGGGAACTCGCTCTGATGACTTCAAGTCCAAAGATGTTCCCAAATGTCTTCTGTGGACTCTGACCTGTTCCCGGGAGCTGCTGCCGGCCACGTCTCGGACCTCCTCGCTGAGAGGATCGTCTTCGGACTTCTCCAGCAGCGACAGCCGGTTCTGCAGCTCGTCGTTCACGCTTTGCAGACGGCCGACACAATCCTGCAGCTCCAGCACCTGATGCCCAGAGATTCCTTCTCATCTCATGCACGTCTCTCAGTTGTACAGGACAGACTTTGGTGATGCGTCCTGCTGACGATAGAAATCCTACTTCTGCTCACCTTCTGCCTGAGCTCCTGTGCTGACAGCAGAGACAGGCTGTCGTCTTGCCCCGCCCCCACACAGATACTCATGTAGGAAGTCTGATCGCCAAGGAAACTCAACGTCTCGCCTGAAAGAGACGAGTCACATGCAACACGAGTGGAATCTCAGGAACGAGGCATTAAGAGTAATCCTTGCACCCACCACCATCGCTGGCCCCGCCGACACCTCCCCCGCGGTTCTGTATGGCGCCCAAGCGAGCCTGCAGAGAGGCGTTCCAGCGCTGCGCATCCTCCAGCTGATGCCTCATGCTCTCCAGCTCTTTAGCATCGATCAGGTCCATTCCTGGACAGACGCAGAGGTTCACACACAGCAGGCGCACAGGTTAGCGGCTGCATCGCGAGACCGCGAGGCCGAACGCCGGCCAGGTCCTTTCACACAGACACAGATGTTAAACAGGACGATGCTCGGGACGATCAAAAAAAAGATCTGAATATAACAACTGGAAGTCTGAGAAGTAAAAAAAATGAAATCGATTTATTAAAAGCTTTAGAACTTATTTTCAGACTAAACCAACGTAAAGTCAACCGGATGCATTTGATGCGTCTTCGAAGAAAATGCATGAAGTTTGAATGTGAATCATGTAAACTAGAGCTCAACTAAACCGTGTGAAACGTAAACATTAAAATGTAGATTTATATATATTAGAGGATTATAGAAGATGTTGACTAAAAACAGATGAAAGACAAAATAATGTGAATTAAATTTGATAGAAGTTAATCTATGGTTATATTTCCTGACAAACAACAAATGGAGAAAATAAACTGAGTTCCTGTCTGCACTATATTATACTCATAATATACACAGTATAATATAGTAATATCTAAATACAGCCTCATCCGAAATGAGCTCAATCACCACGGTTCGGTTGAATCTACATGTAGCATCCACATATGGTATGTGATAATGTGAGCCTGTTACTTACAGACGACCTATTTATACACCTGGCTCTCTTTGGGGGGGGGGCTGAAGGTAATCTAGCTTAGACGACACCTTTAATTAGACTCACGGCTGCTCCCTGAGGACAGATGACATCTGGAACATCAGCTGTGATGTCACAAGACAATGACGTTTATGGTGGTGTAATCGCCTTTCTAAAAGCCGCTCTACAGCCGCACGCCTGTGAAACCCAGATCACGATGCAGGTCGGATGAATGAGAAGGCTGACAGACGGATGAGACAACCGCACGACGAAAACAAGCAAAAACAAAAAGCAGACGGAATGGCAAACCAGAGACAGGAAAAACAGACAGGAGCCGCCTTTATTCGGTTTTTAGAGAGAGATAAACACAGAGGATTACTGTGGAAGGGAAAGAAAACATTACATTCAGAGGGACAGAGACGTGAGCTCGACTGGACAGAGCATGCAGATGAGAGGAGGTGTGATGCTGAATAGAGACGAGGATGTGTGCTTGTTAGTGAACACAGAGGACAAGGACGCCGGGTGTGTCTGGATGTGCGCCTCCCGGAGCCGTCGTCTCCTCCCAGGTCATTTACCGTCCAGCGTGTGGACGCCCTCCCCGAGTTTGGCTCTGTGAATCTCTCGTTCCAGGTCGTCCCTCAGCTCCTCGTTCGTTTTGACGCTCTCCTCCAGCTGCTGCCTGAGGAGCTGCACCGCCGTCAGCTCCAGCTGCAAAGCATGGAGCCGCTGCGCACTGCAAACACACGCAAACACAATCATGGCGTGAGGTTCGTCGACAAGTCCTCCAAGGCCATCCAGAAGCTGCAAGGACTTTTAGCTCCTCCTACCAGTCCTGCTCCTTGACGGTCCGGACCAGGCTGGAGTACAGCTGCTGCTCGGCTCTCAGGGCTTTGTTCAAAGCATCGTGCTCTTGCTGCAAAGCTAAGAGGTTTGGCAAAGCCTTCAAAAAGACAAGACACAAGGTTTTAATGTCAAACATCAGAACTGAGCTCTGCTTCTGGGTTCTCCTGGAGAAAAGTTACTTCTTGCTGGCTGTCTCCACCAATCATGGTTCTCTCCCTCTGAGGGAGCCCAGGGATCGATCCGTCTATGCCGAAGCCAAAGACCTGATCCTGGGTAAGATCGACTCGCCTGTCCCCTCTCTGACCGAGGTGCTGGTGGAGGACCTGCTCAGAGACATTACAAAATACAAGCAACGAGGCCACTGAGTGCAAAGAATCCGATTCAACCCTCTTTATGCGAAGCTGCTGCACGTTTCAGCGCGTTGAGGCTGTGACAGGAGGGAACGTACACGGATGATCTCGTCCTTGGTCTTCAGAGTGGCAGTCAGGGACTCAACGTTAGCCGCCTGGCCTTCACTGCGACCCTCCAGCTCAGACAGCAGCGACTGCAGCTCTGCCAAGGCCATCTGGATACGGTAGAGTAGAGTAAAGAACCCCCGACAGCACTCGTTAGCAAGCGGCCTTTTGAAACAGCAACTCACCATCAGTTCGTTCTCCCGTTTCAGTGCCTTGTTCAGCGCCTCGGTTTTCTGCGCTAGCTCCCTCTTAAGGACGACGGCCTTTTTGGAGACGGGAATGTTCTCCACATTGTCCTCACTGTTCCTCCGGGACAACTCGGCTTCAGCGCAGAAAAAAAATACAATCAAATTTAGGAGCCACATTTAGGTGATGAATAAATACTTAAAGAAAAGGTCTAAAGGTCCCAAAAGGCTCACTTTCCCTCTCGTCCAGCTTCTCCTGCATGATCCGGATGGTTTGTCTGAGCTCCAGCACTTGACCCGGCTCCTCCTTCTGCCTCATTTCGGCCAGGAACCGGTCCCTGTCCTGACCACGCTGCAGAAGCTTCTGTAAAATAATAAAGAGAACAACTCAGACATGCATGAATGACAGAATTCATCTGGATTATTTGGCTGCAGAATGAACTCTCCTTGCTAGTCAGAGCCATTCAACGGCGGAGTGAGAGTGAGAGGAACTCACGTCGATGACGCCGTCCTTTTCAGCGAGCAGTGCTCGGAGCTCCGCTGTCGCTACGAAGCCCTCCTGGGCCGCGGTGCAGCTCTGCTTCTCGGCGCCGACGATCTGCTGTCGGCTCGCAGACAGCTGCTTCCGTAGGTCCTGAATCTCCTGAGTGCGCTCAGACAGCATGCGGTTGTAGTGCTCTGCAGACTCCTGCAGGATGAAAGTCATTATTATTGTTTCTCTCTTATTTAAAGATCAACGTCCCCAGAGGACATCCCATTCAGCCGATGATTAGACGGCGACCTTGAGAAGCTGGTCTTTGCTGCTGACTGTAGCCAGCAGTCCTTCCACGGCGCTCTCGTTGTCAACGACCAGCCGTTCCCTGGCCTTCACTGCCTCAGCCAACATAACCTCTGTGACCTTTAACCTCTGGCCCATCTGTTCAGCAAAGTCCCGTGCATGAGTCTGCGACTGGCTCATCATCAATTCGGCCATTTCCTGCAAACAAGGAAGCCAGAAAAGAGGAAGTGTTTCTACGGAGACAGCCGTAAACATCGGGCCGAGGGTTGCGAGGCTCTTTGTTAACCAACATCCATGTCCTTCGTCTTGCCCTCTAGGGAGCGCTGAAGCTGGCTGATGATGGAGTCTTTCTCCCTCAGTGATCTGTTCAGGTTGTCTTCCACGTCTTGCTTGGCTCTCTGGAGGTTCTTTAAGGTGTTTGCAAGATGCTGCAGCTCCAAATCTTTCTCCTTAATCAGACTGTCAAAACTCTGCAAGGGGACATGCAAAGGAATGAGCGCCGACCTGCCCAGCTGGAGACATGAGGGAGAGACATCCCGTCCCTCCGGACCCGTCGGACTGCTTACGTTGACGGTGTCCTCGTTGTGAGACAGCAGGTTATTGAGCCTGTCCAGGTCTCGCTCCCTCTCTCTCAGGGACAGCTGCAGCAGGTGTATCTCATTGTCTTTGTCCTCGATGGCAGCAAAGCCGGCATCCAGAGCTTGCTGTGAGAGGCAACAGAAGAATGTCAGGATGAAACTCGAGACAGCGGAGAGACGACGACACCGAATGAACAGCCACCTCCAGAGCCGCCTCCTTATCCTTCAGACGTCGCCGCAGCTTGGACAGTAAATCGTCGTTTCCTCCTGGGCTTTTGCTTTGTTCAAAGTCCCGGACCATGTTTATGTACTCCTGACAGCCACGGGGGAAAAGCAATATGAAGAGCTCACCATCTGTAAATACTTCCAGCTGATAGAAGTACAGCCGAGCACTCGCTGTGTCACCTGCAGCTGCTGCTCTTTATCCGTCAGGCTGCTTGTGAGCCGCTGGATGGTGACCTCACGGCTGTTCAGCTTCCTTTGGGTCTGATCCAGAAGTTCCTGGTATTGCTGCGTCAGGGCACTCTCCCGCTCGGCGATCTCGTCGCCCAGCTTTTTGAGCTGATTGTTTAGCTCCTGCAGGGACAAAATGAAAGCGGCGTTAACGACACGCTGATATTCAGCTTTAAGGTTTTATTTGAACCCGCTTCCTCACATTCTGAGCCTTGTCTCCCTTCTTCTTCTGGAGTTGCAGGTCCTCCAGCTCCACCTCTAGCTGATCTTTGGCCTGCTGCAGGTCATTCAGTTCCTGTTCCTTCCTGTCCAGGGCACGCTGTAGTTTTTGAGCTTCCAGCACCTTGGCATGATGCGCTCCCTGGAGCTGGGCCAGCTCTGTCTGCTTTTCCATTAAGACATTTTGGTGCTCCTCCACTCCCTTAGAGATACATGAAAAATGGTCATCTTCCCAGAGGCTGAGCCGTGCGTTTCTGTTCGTGTTTGTTTAAAGTTTGACTCGATGACTTGCCTGGTATTTCTGCAGCTGGGCTTTATGTGCCGCCTCTCTGGCCTTGGCCAAAGCATCGTCCCGGTCCTCAATCTCGTGACACAGCTCTGCAATCTGTGCAACACAGGTTGGTGTCAGAGCATTAGATAACGGTGCGTCTCATCAACCTCCCTAATCCTCACAATGAGATGAATTAAAGGCTTCGTGGGACTCGCCTCTTTTTCCTTCTCTCTGAGGACCAGAGTCAGACCTTGGATGGTTTTGTCTCGCTTCAGAGCATTTTTCTTCTCCGTGTTGAGTTCGTTTTCCCTCTCCTCCAGGTTCCCTAACAAGTTCTATTTATATTAAAGAAAGGATCTTACACAAAGCAACATCTCAAACAAATTCCATATGTAATTACCAGAATGTCATCTCTGCGTACCTTGCTATGATTCTGGGCTTCCTCCAGTGCTTTAGTCAGGGTCTCACTGGTGTTGTTAGCCTGAGTTAGCTCTTCGGTTAGCATCTTATTACTGGACTCCAACCGGATGACGTCACTTTGCTTCTGAGAAAATAACAAAAAACAGAAAAAAGATTTCATTTCAGGATTGTTAACCAGCAGAGCTTTTGTCTCCCACAGCTCACTACCGATGCTACTGGGATCATTGGGAAGAACTACCTTCAGGCTAACAGCAGCATATTCGTCAGCAAACTCCTCTGTGAGTTCATGCAGAGACTCCATTTCTGTGTCTCTGGATCTGCGTTTATATCTGAGGCTGAGGCCAGGATTTAACCTCTTCAGGACAGGGATGTGGCTTCCTGTAGGGATGGACACATGGTGCTTGGAGATGCAGCGCAGGAGCTGGATCAGGTCGGAGATCACAGAGGGCTGGCTTGAGGGGCTGTGGCGCAGCGCTTTAGCCTGAGCCTTTCTTCCTGGTTCATCAGCAGCACTGCGTCTAGAGGCAAACGTTTTCGGTTCCTTGTGTTTGACGTTCGCTGGAGGATCCGGAAGGGCATCTGAAGCAACGTCTCGATGGAGGGACTGCAAAGACGTAGAGCGGCCTTTGAAACCAGGCCTGGACATCAAGCCCTTACGCAGGACGAGGTCGAGGTACATGCTCTGTGAACGTTGGCTCGTGCCTCGAAGGCTAACGCGCTTCAGGGAACAGTCGAGCCCTGCTGCTGATCCCGGCCTGCTGCTCCTAAGTCCTAAGCGGCCTGGGAAGGACCCTTTACTAGCAATGTGATCCAGACTCACGCACCTCTTCATGCGAACGCTACATTGCTGTCCTTCAGCCTCAGCATCAGAGGGCCGGAGAGGAGTCTTCCAGCTGGTGCGCTCCTCGTCCCTCTCGTCAGGGCTCGGGTTGTGTTTGTTGTAGATGTGGACGACGCACTGGATCAGGTGGTCTCGCTCCGCCTGCAGCTTCTGGATCCGAGCGTTGTGTTCGTCCTCCAGCTGGCTGATGTCCACATCACATTGCACCACCTTCTCCAGCTGAAACACGCACTTCCCGCAGAGGAACTCTCCGTGACCGTCACGAGTCACCTCCCTGGTCAACACGCGGGACAAGATGACTTGCAGTTTCCTCTTTGCTGCCGAGCTGAAGATCCAGCGACTCTGACTGCCCACTACGCGAACGCCACATATGCGACAGGGGTCCCTCATAGCACCTTGTATCCTTAGACGCCACACTCCCTCTGTTAGAATGAGTCCAACCGTCTGCCCAGTGTCCTCCCGGTCAGCCCGCCGGCCGTGGAACCGCCATCTACGAGTCTCTTTCGCTGCATCCACCACCGAAGCCGAGAGGAGAATGACGAGGGCACTATAAGCGCTAAGCCTCGGATAATCCCCGCTCCCACCTCTGTTCCTCTCTCCCTTACACATTCTATCAGCTCAAATGCTCCGTCTCTGTCTCACTGATCTGTGAGAAGGACGTCAGCTATGAAGTCGGGCTCATTCAGGTGCTCCTCCAGCAAATCACTCCTTTATAGTTTATCTTTGCCCGGCTTTAATATTAGAGCAGGTTTTTTCCTGGTTATTATTTCTGCCAAACTTTGCGCCTTTATTTAGAGAGCTCACTCCAATGTCCTGCCGGGCCCCGGGACCATCCCTACGAACCACACTGTCCCTTTTTCTAAGTCCTCCGCCGTCCATGCATGTTTACCCAGATGGAGCAAACGTTGTCAGGTTGCACTATTTTTCCTGCTTTGATAAAGAGGATGGACATAAATAGCTCTCAGAGGAACTGCCTCCAGACAGCATGGTAATCCAGTCTGAGCATCGTAAGCCAAGTCCAGACGTCAAGGCCAGATGAGGAAGAGCTTCTGGCTCATCATCACAGGATGATTGATTGATGATTGGATGATTGACAATAAATGTATAAACGTCTGATCATTTTCAGGCTAATCAACTTCTGGTAAAAGTAGACCAAAGAGCAAAGGCAGAACAAATCGCCGTGTTCAGACAAGCCTCTGAAATGTGCCGTGACAGAAGCATCCAGTCGGTCTGCGAGACTTCCAGTTTCAGAGGATCAGGATTCAGTCGTTAGAGACAGCACACGCGTGGCTCCTGGGAGTTCGTGTCGCCGGCCAATGAGATTTAGCGTGGAAGTTGACGTAACACTGACCTGAGGATCTGGTGTTGCCCGATCCGCCTCTCTGTGGAGCTCCTTCCTCAGCGCCTGGAAAACACACAATGAAAATGTCATTTCTCATAATACACGTCTAAAAAGAGGCGACCGGAGCGTCTCAACATGATCTCTCCCCGATGCAACATATGAAACCCAAACCTGGAGCTCCTGGTCTTTCTTGGCGATGACATCACAAAGCTCTTCAACACGATCAGCTGATGGGGCGCCCGTCTCCTGATGACTCGCAGCTTCCTGACTCTTTAAAGTGACCTGGAGTTCTCTGATGATACTGGATGAAAAAATGAGCTCTGAGGTTTTTACAGAGGGAAGAACGCCAACATATCAACACAGTCATGTCTTGTGTCCCTACTCGTCTTTGTCCTGCAGGGCCTGCTGCAGGTCTCGGTCTGGGACGGGGGACGGCGTGAAGGTGCTCGGTGGACACAGCGCTTGGAGCTGCTTCTCCATGTCGATATTCTTAAGCTTCTCCTGCTCAGCAATGGATGCCATCCTTTCAACTTCTCCTTCTGCCATCCGGAGACACTGAACATGAGACATGACAGAGATGAGCTGAGCTGGCATCACGCTCGGTTTCTGTGAACCCTGGAGCTTGTTAGAAATCATGCAGGTAAGAATTCATTGTTATTTAACTACAAACTAACAAAGGTCTTGGAAGTAAATTCCCAATCGACTGCCGTGTTTGGACTCACCTGTTCCAGGTCTGCTGTCCTCTTGTTGAATGCGTCCCGCAGCGCGTCCATGTCTCTCTGAGCCTGCTCTCTCACACGATGGGGGTCTCCCGGATCCCGACCGGCCAGGCTCTCCAACGCTTTGCTGGAGACAAGCATTTTCAACCTTCCATGTCTACTTTCTAAAACCTTAAAAGGTGCCAGGGACTGCTGGAAACCATGACAACGTCTTCCTGTCTAATAATATCTTGTTTTTGAGCTTCATAGGAAACGCTACTCACGACGCAGAAACAAGCAGCTCCTGTTTCTCCGCCAGCTCTCTCTTCATCGACTCCAAATCCACCCTCAGCTCGATGTTCTACAAAAGAACGACATCCGGTCCGTTACGGAACAGAGGAGACGAAAAACACAGAACACTGGCATAGAGAGAGCAGAACTATTCTGACGTTGTCCTCGCGAAGCAGCCCGAGGGTTATTTTAGAACTGGAAACACAAATGTGTGAGCAGGAATGGAAGAAACTACAACACCGTTTTGAAAATGTCTTCGGTGGAGTCGTCACATTTCTGCTGCATGCGATCCTCCATGAAGTAAATACGCAGCTTCAGGTTGAAGTTCTCCTTCTTCAGAGCAGTAATTTGCTGTGGATGATCAACAAACATTTTAATAGGCAGTCAAATTATAAATGATTTCCAATAGTGTGTGTGTTGCTTTGATCCTTTTCAGCCCAGCTTCAACTCTTCGACCCATTAACTGGGTCAGGACACATCAAGCAACAGAAGAGCGCTTTACCCGTGCAGAAACGCAGGACGACCGCTCACGTGGCAGAGAAGAGGGGATCGTACAGTGACTGCTGCAACGAAGGGAGGACTTCATGCTTCATGTGAGTGAATGTGTGTGAAGTGGGCTATGCATGATTGTGCTGCAGGCTCAGAATGTCATACATCTGGCGATGGGGGAAGGGCAGACGGGTGAAGGGGGGAGGAACGAGGCTGGACCCTCGGTCTAATCATGCAGCCACGCCGGGCAGCAAAAGCAACGGAGCACACTTTGATGCTGAAACGTGGGATCCAGCCCACCTGCATCCTCCTCCCACACACCTGACTGGTGAAGCTCCTTCAATGGCTAGTGTGGTTTGGTTCCACTCAGAGGATCTTAAAATCTGTCCGTCTGTTCAGCCTTTGCATCCATTAACAAACAGAATGTCACGTGACATGAATCACTCACGTTCTCGTAGTCCTTCATGGTGAGAGCTTTGATTGGAGACGTCTTGTCAGGGAAGGATGGAGCTGGAAGACAATGCATGTTTCATTTGATCCAGGTTCTCTCTAGCACCAAGAGTCTTCCCCGCTATCGAGAACAACATCCACCCATCAGGCGTCTTTTAGAGCGATAAAAACAGCGCTCAAACGTTTTCCCCTGCAGAGGCAGTGGAGGCGAGGTCACTTCTGGAGCGCTGCCCCGCTCAGACCGGCTGAGAGCAGCCCACAGCTGATCATGCAACACTGGTCGACAACACGTTGCACAACATTGAGCCCATATTCCACGTCTGACGGTCTGACAGCAGGAGCTACAC
The DNA here is from genome assembly GCF_040956055.1 of Brachionichthys hirsutus. Taxonomy (NCBI): domain Eukaryota; kingdom Metazoa; phylum Chordata; class Actinopteri; order Lophiiformes; family Brachionichthyidae; genus Brachionichthys; species Brachionichthys hirsutus. Next base: position 1,576,994 of record NC_090915.1, on the reverse strand, counting down.
CGCCCCTCGTAATGATCAGGATCAGCGGCGTGTTTGTGTGGAACCGCCACGCCATAAAGGTTGTGATACTGGCAACGCATGCATGAAATAAAATGTGATAATCCTTCCTGATATAAATACAGTATAAGACACATCATTAACTTAGACTGAGCTCATTCTGACTGAACAACGCATCATGTTTCAGGAATGTTTGGAGAAGCAACAGAAGATCAGGAAAGTTGTGAAACGCTCCTAAAACCCGTTTAAGACATTCCACAGATAAACAGTTCATTGGCAACAGGTGAAGGCATCAGGTCATATTGATCACTCAGCGTAAGGGGGGGGGGGGGTTCTCCACTTTGGGAGACATCGTAGGAACTATGAAGGATATTTTCACAGGCTTGGAGACTCGTAAACCTGCTGCTGTCGGCTGTTTGAAATGAAACAAACTACTGGGGAGGAACTCGGGGCAAGAAAAGGTCAAGGCAGAAGGCTGGAAAGGAAACCGTCCAGCTTGCTCTCATCGCTCTTTGAATTAGAGCTTTTATTTTATTTTATGGGCTTTTTAAACCGATCACATTTGAGATACAGGGAAAAGGTTCATTTAAAATCAGGTTATTAGGCTTAATAAATGTATAATATAGATTTAGGATTAGAGGAGTTGAGGCGATACATCAATGAAAGAACTGGATTAATTTGATGACTGATCAACTGATTCCATCTTCTGTGATGCTGTTTCGCATCTCCAAACAGTTAATCATGAGGGTGATCGATACCCACTACACTGCACGTACATTTCAGGCACATTTACGTAGACTTTGCCACAATTTAAGTGATTCAAAATGGGTTCTATTGACATTAAAATGTTGTAATTACAGTGCATCTAAACATCCGTAAGACCCTTCCATGTTTTCTTCTTGCCTTAAGTATATTTGTTGTTGTACTCCAAAAGCTTGGCGACAAATTAGAAGCAGCATTAGGTCATTAAGATCATGCAGCTTATCCCTCGTCTCAGGGTGGGACAGACACACAGCAGGGATTCATTCATTAATGAATCCACCCGGGGCCGACAGACAGGAGAGAACAAAATGTTTTACAGCACCTGTCATGCTGCCGGTGGAATATTCTCCAGCATCTATGGAGTCTGGCAGTCTGCAGCTGAGGAGAGAGTCATGTCGTTAGAGACGCATTCTATTCACGCGGCTAAATCATTTACAGTTTTCACAAATCAAAGGGAACCAACACAAATTCTACGCGCACAATAATTACTGCGGCTCGCTAAGAACACAACTGCGTGGTGTTTATGTAATACTCACACTGACCGGGTCCACCGAGCCCGGAGAACACTCCATAAATAGCTTAAGAACGACTCTCTGCCTCATATACATCCACTCTGGCAGAAGCCCCTTCGGTGTGTGTGTGTGCGTGCGCGTGCGTGTGTGTGTCATGTGCCGTGGGCAGCCCAGCTCTCATGTTCAGACAGAGGGAAAGTAAACAGAATGCAGTGGACGGAGATGGCCGACAAGCAGACTACTGTGACCCCGTTTAGGAAGCAGCACACAGTGACGGGACAATGGCGGCTTTCAAAGACGCGACACGACATCAGCGACGCACATCTGGATCACAGTGACACAAACGGAGCAGGGTTGTGACCCCACCACAACAACAAATCAACCTCTCTGCTGTTAACTGAGGATTAGGAGGCAAAATGTTCAGATATATGTAAATTACAGAAGGATTCTTGACTTCTAAAAATAAAAACAAACGACAGTATTTTGGCCCCAGCTCGTGGTTTTTGACCCTGATATTAGTGTCTAATTTTATAAGCTCTTCCTCCCAAACCTCTTCGGGAACAGGAACAGCCAGCCTCTTCCTCAAGAAAGAATACAATTTCAACAAGATTTCTTCATGTCTCACGCGTTTCCTGGTCTCTGACTACAGGAAGTACAGCTATCTAGACATGCCCATAATTCAGAGCATTAAGAACTGTATTGTTAAACAGCGATGATTTATGTACGAAGGACTTTCAACGGAAACAAGACCGCAAGGGCTTTTTAGAAATGCTCCTCTTAGACAGGATGTTTGACTGTACTTGTTATCTAACATTCTACCTAATAAATATATTCATAATCATCATCATCAAGCTCTTGTTTGTCATTTGTATTTTAATTCATGCATTTGTTTTCTTCAACCCGAAGCGTGTCGCTGCAAGATTAACAGGAAGGAACGTGACATCGGAGCCGAGAATGGACCAAAGCCAGTTAACTACTCAGCACCAACAGGAGTAAATGTCTCCCGGCTTTATGATGTGATCTTTATTTAAACAACCTGTGCCACGACATTGACAGACTCTTTCAGGCCAACCTGACCCTACCTGAATGTGAAACTGTCAAACGGAGAACAGAAGCAGCAGAAGTACAACAGTCCTGAACGGAAGGTCATCAAAAACATGTCGATGACAGCGACATCACAGATTACATACGCCAGGCAACACTTCCTGTGTAAATGGAAAAGAAAGCAGCATAAAGCAAGGGCTGCAAACGAACATGCAGGACAGCCGTGACAGAAAGAACCCAGCCTGAACTTTGTCATGAGAACAGAAGACCTTCCTCTGTGTGAGTCCACGTTACTGATAGTTCTGTCATTGAAGCACCCAGTGGAAACAACGAGCCTGTAAACAGTCACTTCCGCTTTTCACCACATTTTGTTCTGCTGACAGTGAAAAACATGAAAAAGAGCTGCCAATAATATCACGCTGTGTTCGATGAAGAAGCACCGAAAGAAAGGCTCTTACAGTTTGTAAAGACACATGCAATAAATTAAATTGTGACTCGGGTTTCAGAAACACCAAGAAGCCATGAATAGCACACGCATCAGCTAACGTCTTGTATTTCTGAGGCTCGCTGAGCACCTGGATGATCAGCTGCCCCCGGAAACAAGCCAGGACGCCGCAGACTCAGAGGTGCTAGAGGACGTCATCTAAACGCGAATCTAACGGACCGACGGGGAGCAGAGCCAATACAGTCCTCCTACCGCAGAAAGGTCCACGGTCCACGCAGAAACACAACACAGCCCGGGTTAGCGTCAAGGGCAGGCAGGTCGAGACACTGAAAGCGAGCGCTCAGAATTTCCGCTTTCTTCCGTCGAGTGAACGACATGTCAACAAAGCGAGCCTTCGAACAGCATAGCAACCTGCGGGGAGCTCCATAAAAGCCAGCGCGGTACTCAATGCTGCCGCTAAGCACCGGGACTCTGCTTCCAACCCGCTCTCATCGGGTTGGATATTATTTCTAACTTTCATAAAACCTAGCTAACCTAGTTGTACCACTTTTATACCCATTTAAACACAAAATACCGTGTACTACTGATGAGGATGATATTCATTCCGCTAGCTAATCAATGTTAGCGCTAGAGTTATAAATTGACGAGAATATAGATTAAAGCCCTTTCTCACGTTAAGGTAGCGAGTTATCAGTTTTCTTTTTTCATTTGTATTAACATTTTTGCTACGTATATACTTCACTTCGTGATCATCGAAATGTCAGATGACCTACAAAAATACAAGCAAAGAACGTTATGGAGCAAAGCTCTTACAAGCTAATTTTAGCTCGCTAGCTGTGGTTGCTACTTTACCTTCCATTGATGTCAACGGGGAGCGTCAAATCGTCCCCCACCACAGAATCCATGCTAGCGTTCACGTTATTTTGTTTTCTCTCCACAACAATAGGACATTTTACCGACGTGACGCAATGAAGACTTCAACAAGCGGGACGGAATTCAAAATAGTCCAGGCTACCGCCATCTTGATAGAGTAAACGTCACCATGGTGGACGTCGGAAACTTGTGACACGTTCAATTCGTGTTGGAATTTACTTAATTTTCCAACGGGATACCACAGACGACACAAAATAAAGCCGTAAAAATATTAATACAACCAAATAAAGTGACAAAATCACATAGCGTATGGTATTATAAGTTTGTAAAAATGATATTACATGTATATGTGTTCAATATGATCGCATAATGTATATGTGTTTTTAAAACAATAAAATGCTAACTTTTCCTACTGTTGAAAGGCAGCATTAATCTGGGTGGATACAGGAACAAAGTGATTGGCCAAAACAAACACGCGGGGCGGGGCGGAAAGTCAAAAGTACAGAAGCCAGTTTGTTCCATTGGTGTTTATCAGTTCAAAGAGAAATGGCACGCGTGTAGAAAATAATACTGTAATAAATCAATTACGAGGGGAATGAGCTGCTTGGATGCGTGAATGGATGTGTTGGGGGGCTGGGGGGGGTTCTTTATGGATGGCAATGGGAAACGTAATTCCATGTTGCCTGCTCTACAGTTGTATGTACAGCAATATGGTAATACAGTTCGATTTGATTTGATATTGCATAACATGCAACTTTAGTGTGACGTCATCCTCTTTGTCGATTTATGAAAGCATATTGAGATGTGGCTTCTCTGACGGATCCATGTTTGAGCTGCAGTCACACAATCAAACATTGGGGTTTTCATTCATTTCTTTGTGGGTATTCCAAAGAGTTGGAAAGCATCAATCCAAACACAAATTGAAAGTGTTTATTGAACAAATGGACATTAAACAATGAACAAACAGTGGACAGATAAAGGAGGTCGGCACCAGAACCGGCCATGCACCAAATTTGATGACTTTTTCCTAATTTTTGTGTGATGTTTCCAAAGAGGCTTTAATTTCTTAGCTTTGTGTCATGCGTACAGTTGTGAGGTATTCTTAGCTTGTTTTAATGTCTACAACAGATTCACAAAAAGAAGAAACAATGTTCACATATTTGCATAATTCTGTAAGTTATATTCCTGGTACAGTACTGGCTAACATAGAGAAGAAGAAGAAAACAACATAAGGCAAAATAACAAAATTAGAAAAATATAGGATAATTAACATTGCAATAAATTTGTTCTCTGGAGCCCCAAATTTACACATAAAAATCTATAAAAACCAAGACGGGGCAAACTGATATATAAAGGTGTCAGAAAGAGTAGTATCGCATCAACAAACAGAAATTCACTGCATCTGCAACCACGTTAACATTAAATAACATTAAATTAGCAAGATGGGATCCACTGTATACAGCAAGGTTCGCACAATTATACACACTTGTGTCCAGCTACAAAAAAGAACCTTTATTTAATTAAAACTATCTCCGCTATTGTGTTTCTAAAAAATAATTCATACAGCTTTGGGGGCTTTGTACAAAGGGGACACAAACCCTGTGATTTATACTGGATATACAGGAGATGTCGTATTTTTAGTTGTCTAAAATATTCATAATTAGAATAAGGAATGCTGTAAAATTCCGCATTGGACAAAAACAGTTATGAATAAATAGATGATTTGTATATATATATATATTCATTGTATTTTTTTGTGGGGGGTATTACCATTAGTGCATTATGCAAGCTATGGCTATATATTATATGGACCTCTTTAACAAGGGTGCGCTATAAACACTAGTAGAGTTCAGTGAAGTGGTGTGATTTCAGCGCTAACTTTAGCACCGCAGACAACTTAGCACCATGCATTAGAGGATGGGGTGTAAAATGTGGGTTTATCTAGATGAATGGAGCCGTTAGCGTCTCTCCTGTACCTGATTGTCTCCCGTAAGGGGAGGAGACGAGGACACCTCTGCTCCAATGAGCTGCTGATCATTTTACGCTCTTTTATTATAGGTACGGACTCAAGGAACTCGCCTGATCTCACATGCCACAGTTGTAGAATAATTCAACCAATGTTCTCTCTAATCATCAGTGGAATCCGGCACAATACGGTGTAATGAGCAAACAGTATGGCTAAAGTAAGTTTCAAACATCGACTCTGTGGCTTCAGGTGTCACAGAGAGCGGACTGGCTTACGCTGGTGGGGGACCAGCCATTACAGATGTGATCTGCAGGAGCCTGCTTCTGAACAAATTCACACAGGTGCGAGCAAGAGGAAGAGGAAGAGGAAGAGGAAATGAGCACCAAAGACAAATGAGCTGGAACGCCCGAAAAAAGTCCTTCCATATACGTTTAAAATATCAAATTATCTTCTCATTCTGTATTGCACTTGAAGATGATTTCTTTACATTAGATATACATATATAAAAGTTAATAATAAGCATACATATGTATGTACATTTAACTGATCCCAATGACTTTCATTATTCTCTTCTCTCCTGACAGAATTGAATTCCTGGTATTTAAAATAAAAGTATACAGACTGTATACAGTTAAAACAATAAGTTACTCTAATGTCCGCTGATGAGCTTGGCTTTGGTCTCCCTTCACGTCACAGTGTCCCAGAGAGCTCGTATGGCGTAGAGCCGCATCCCCCCCCCCCCCCCAGCGGCACGTGTATCGAGATCCTTCTTGAAGAGGCTTTTGACTCATGGGGAGGCTATTAGTGCAAGAACTCCCCTGCGTTTCCTTAGTTCTTCCGTGATGCTTCTGTGCCCAGGATGAGTCTGGCTGGATTTGTTGGCAGGGAAGCTTGTACTCGCTGGGTTTGCGTCGCCGCGGACAGGAGGAGCGATCTCTGCACCCGGATGAGGGCGATGATCCATCCTTCCACGGTCAGACGACTCCCCCCGTAACCCTCACAGGAAGCAAACGGGGCCGACTTCTAGGTGGTAGTGTGACCCATGAGTAGTTTTTGGCAGGTTGTAAATATCAACCACGGGGAGCAAGGTGGGGTCCAGTGAGTGGAACACGAAATGGGTCTGGTGCCAGCGGCCATCTTTGATCTGAAAACCAAATAAAATCAAGGAACAAAACTGTTTTTAGTCCATAAGAAGAAGAGCAGCACACCGACGGGCGCGAGGCCACGGGGTGTCACGTTGTTACCCAGCAGGAGTCTTCGATGACATCTGGCTCCAGCTCTCCTCCCCATTCAAAGACCTCCCCAGTCCAGGCCCTGAACCTCACAGCCTGCTTGTTAGCCGGATGACCTTCAGCCGGATGACCTTCAGCCGGACCCCAAACCGAGACGTTCAGGCAGTGGATGATGATGTGCTGCACCGCCTCGGAGCTCAGCAGGTGCACGAAATTCAGCTGGACGCGGCCGACGCTGATCGTTGGCTGTACAAGCGGGTAGAACGTGAGTGAATATTGAGTCTGGGAGGGGCTAATGTCTGCAATATGCGTGCAATATTTACAATTATTTGATTATCTGAAATACCTTGGATGCTGTTACTGGTTTTACACACGTCTGCCCACCAGCAGTGAAGTTGCAGGAGACTTCTACTGTGTCCGATGAGCAGCCCAGGTTGGGGTCGATCCAGTAAGTGCCTGAGCACGTGAGAACAGCCACATGTTTCGTGCTTTTGTCTACCCAAGCATTTACATTTCTCTCCAACACAACACCGTACCATCGTTTAACTTCTGTTCACAGCCGTGCAGGTCCCTGCAGATGCGGACGGGGTTGTCCCTGGTTCCCAGCGGGTTCTTCAGGCTCTGGATCAAGTTACTGAGGTAGTGGAGGGTCTTAAAGATCTCTGCTCCCTGGTCCAGCATGGGCAGGTCCATCGCGGGCTTGTTCTGAAACCAAAAAGAATCTGTGTGAGTTGAACAGATCACAGGAAATGCAGAAAAGTGCTGAAGTCCCTACTGGACTAACCTCAGCCCTGAGTGGGGCGTGCGAGTCCATTAACCAAAAACCATCTTCTTTCTGCAGCAACAAAAAGACCTGTTTACCTCCACTATACCCAAACAGCTTAAAAACAGCTCATTGGCTCTGAAGAAACCAGCAAACACAACTTACAAGTGATAGCGGGACGCCCGGCGGACCCTAAGAAGCAAAAGGGTTATTTGGATATGGAATGCGACTCACATCCAACCATGTGATTCATAAGCTCTTTATGGAGTAAGAAATCGAAGCTGGAAAGCTTACTGGAATTCCAGGAGGTCCGCGAGGCCCAGGAGATCCCTAACAACATGAGAGCGATGCATGTTGACTGACGTTACACTAATGCCTTGCTCGAACATGAAAAAGCAAATGATGATGCAAACCTACCGTTGGTCCTTGTATTCCCTGATCAGAGGCAGAACAGAGAGGCCGAGTTATTAAGACAATAAAAGCACGGTGCAAAACGTTGGGAAGGAGAGATGTGGTGAGAACTTACCGCCCCCCCGCGGTTGCCCTTCTCTCCTCTGGGACCCTGTTAACAGACACACCTGGTCAGACCAACAGGAAGCAACCTTTAAATGTTGAATGCTTATCAGAGTCGGTGCAATACATACTGCGCCTCCGTTTGGACCGACGAGCCCCACCGGGCCGACAACTCCTCCCCTCCCCTGATGGTGAAGCATGGGAGAGTTAAACAAGGGGGCGGGTGCATTTAGCACCACCTGAATCACTGGGATACGTACCACCGTGCCCTGGGGCCCCTTCGGTCCTCGTATTCCCTTTAGCCCAAAGTCTCCGGGATGCCCCTGAAAGGAGCGGTCACACATTTGACATTCTGGAATCCGGGACGTTGGTTTTCATCGCACACAACGGGGTTTTTTTCCAAACAAAGACTTTTGAAAAGATGAACCATTGAAATGTTTGTGTGTGGAAGATGTGCTGCCGATTTGTTCCGAACATACCCTCGGTCCAAACACTCCCAGAATTCCTGGAAATCCTGGTTCCCCTGCATCACCCTGACAAACACAACATAGAACGAAAGGTTCTTTTCGGTCTGTTTAAATGATTGCCTGTGTTTCATTTGTTAAGCTGCACGTATGTGCAGATCCTACTCACGAACTGTCCTTTAGGACCCTGGTCCCCTTGTGGTCCTGGTAGTCCCATTCCTCCTCTGAATCCTCTTTTCCCTGGAGGCCCAGTCTGACCCTGAAGACCCCGCTCGCCCTGAAGGGACAAATGCATCACCAAAAGACTCTTGGAAAGTGAACTATTGTCACAATTGTGTGCCATTTAATCACACTAGCATATCCAACAGGAGTCAAGATCTTCCTCTTACCTTCGGTCCAATGCTGCCCTGCTCGCCCGGAAGTCCTGGAACACCAGTTTTACCACGCGAGCCAGATTTGCCAGGGAGTCCGAACTCTCCATCGTCACCATGCTCTCCCTGATGACAGATAATGACGGAGTCAGCGTGGATTCTGAGCACTACCAGGTCAAAAGGTCCACTTTGAAGACTTTATCTGACGGGGATGGGCTAAATTCATGAATTACACTCGTGATCCCAAGCAGATCCAGAACCTTTGACCTTCCCGTAGCTCCACCCTCCAAACAAACCTTGGTATTTATTATCCTGACTAAGTTCAAAAACGTGGGAAATCCACCAGGTTGTGTAGAGTTGATGGCCGTTGTGGAAGTCGGATAACTGAGTGTTCGCCTCACCGGCATGCCTTTGTTGCCATCCTTTCCTGGGGCGCCGTCCGCTCCGGGAACGCCCTCGTGTCCCTCTCGACCCACCACGCCTCTGGGACCTAAAGGACCCCCCGCACCCTGATGGAAAGGGAGAACTTTTATTACTTTGCTGTGATGTAAGTCACGAGGAAGGCGTGGCTAAGGGAGAAGCAGACAGATGGCCGTCCACCATGAGCCTAGGTTCTGTCCAAGGTTTCTGCCCGTTAAAGGGAAGTTTTTCCTTGCCTCCGTTGCTCTTGTGGGTCAAGTTGGGTTCTGTGTTTCCCTGCAGGTCTTTCCCTGCTAATCCTGTAAAGTGCCTTGAGATGACTTTATGTTGTGATCTGGCGCTATATAAATAAAACTGAATTGAATTGAATTGAATAGAACCTCACCTCTGGGCCTCTTGTTCCTTTTTGTCCCGCCTGACCCGGTTTGCCTTTCTGACCCTACAGGGAGAGAAACAGCATTTTCAAAGCGGAAAACACTTCATTATTCATCATTACCTTTCCCTTCATCCTCGCTGAGCACACCTGATACTTCCCTCCAACCGTTCCAGCCTGCCTGCACACGGTTCTTCACCTCCTTTCCACATTCTCTCCATCACTCTGTTGACCCGAGGTACCTGAAGTCCTCTACCTTCTTTACGTCTATTCCTTGTAGCCTCACTGTCCCCCCTGGGACCTTCTCATTTACACACATGCACTCTCTTTTGCTCCTGCTCTCCTTCATCCCTCTCTTTTCTAGAGCAGATCTCCTCTTCTCTAAACAAACAACACACAATCCTCCTGTGCTACACTGTCAACATACAGGTTGTGTATTTTGCCATTCTTACTAGATCTCCTTTGGCCCCTTTGGGTCCTTGTTGGCCACGTGGTCCAGGATGACCCTGAAATATAAGGCGTATAAAGTGTGAGGGCGCCTGCTTGGTGTTTATGCAGAATTATGGGCATCAGGAGATCAAACATTGACACTCACAGGACGTCCAGGAGCTCCCGATCGGCCTCGTTCTCCATCCAAACCAACCTGACCCTGAGGACGAGTCACAGAACATTAACCTTAGAACCCAGATACAAAACGAAATGCTTTTAAAACCACCACAGTGATGATACGCACTCTGTAGCCTGGATCTCCCGGCTCCCCTCGCTCCCCTCTGTCACCCGAAGGACCCTTATAACACAAGACGTAAATGAGAAAACTGCAAATGATGCAACTTCTGCAAGCTCACAGCAGATGAAGAGTAGAAGGAAGGAGGGAAGTGACTTACCGTGTCACCTGGAGGGCCAGGTGGACCCTCTACCATCCCATCGTCTCCCTGCTCGCCCTGCAGATGGAAACCAACAGCGATGTAAGACATTTTGCGTCTCTGATCTTTCCCAACTCGCTGTCTAACGTCAGAAAACGTGTTTGAAATGTCGACATGTGGAAAAACTTTGTGGCGCTTTGAGTGCAGCTTGTTTAAATGACTCTGGGTGATAGTTCTTTATTCTGTATCACAGCAACAAGCTCTGTGTTACGCATATCGTAAACAAGGTGTACCTTTTCACCTTTTGGTCCTGGAGACCCCATTGGGCCTTGTGATCCCTGATGGCCCTGCAGAGGCCAAGACGAGACATCATGTTGTGCAAGTTTAAATAATTGAAACCCGTCCACATGCAGACACCGATCTTACCTCATAACCTGCAACGCCAGGTTCCCCCTGCTGACCCATCCGACCAGGAGCCCCCTGTGGAGAGCAGCTTGTGTTTTAATTAAGGGGATACGTGCACAATGTTCTTCACGACATCGTCATGGAGATAAATGGAGTCACTGTTCCACTTTACCACGTGTCCGATGGTCCCTCTGGACCCCTTCTGCCCAATGAAACCTGGCGGACCAGTCTTTCCCACCGATCCGGTCTCCCCGAGGTGACCTTGTTGACCTTTGGCCCCCTAAACGGACGGAACGGATACGTTTCATAGCCGCAGCTCTCACCAGTGGTCAGATCACTGGTATTGATTTGATATCAGTACCTTTGATCCAAGTTTGCCTCTTTCCCCAATTTTTCCCGGTTTCCCTTCTGGACCCTTCAGAGAGAAAACAAAATGGCCAACCAGATTAAGGTGGAACAAAGTGTGCACGAATGTAACCAACGAGACGGATCCTCACTCTAACGCCGGTGAGTCCGGGGCTTCCAGGGGGGCCCTCCTTTCCCTTTAGCCCAGTTTCACCATTTTCTCCTTTATCCCCCTCCTGACCCATCTCGCCCTGTTCACCCTGAGAATATGCAGAATGATGTTAGCTGACAGCCATCCGGATACGTTTCAGTGTTTGGCGTCTCCATAGCTTGATAACATCGTCCGTGACGTCACCTTGACTCCATCAGGACCAGCTGGGCCAGCTTCTCCCTCCAGACCGGGCTCTCCCTGTTATCACCCACATACAAAGATTCATGGAAGGAAGAGCGTCACCTCAACACGTTGGATGAATGGTAGAACTCACCCGCTGTCCTATCAGGCCCTGTTCTCCAGCGCTCCCAGCAGGACCAACGGGGCCCTGGCAAACAGATAGGAGCACACCAGGGCACAGACAGTGAATTCTTTCTGCAGTGTTTGATCAACACTTATCAATGTTTTATTCAACATCAGGGTGAAACTGCAACTACATATGACCTTACTTTCTCCCCTTGCTCGCCCGGTAGTCCTGGTTCCCCCACCTTGCCTGGAGGACCCTTTAAAAACAAGTCAAGGTTGGAGAAAAGACAACAATGAAAGATTCCGGTTAAAAAAAATACATCAGGGTGATGACTCAGTGATGAACAGATGTCGCACATTTAATCGTTTAGTCCTCACAATAGCCCTTTTGTGCATGCAAATGAACACCAGCGGCCGCATCCATGTGGAGGACGCATGCATGCAGCGTGTGTGAGCGAGTAGGTGGAAGTGTGTGTGCAGGATCTCCCACCTTATGACCAATTTCCCCCAACAGTCCCACGGTCCCTGCAGGCCCAGGTGGCCCCTGTGCATGACAACAACAACAACAACAACATCAGGTCTCAATGATTAAGGCATGTTACCGCAGACACATCAGCACAACATCTGTACACACTGCAGGGATGAAGGCAGCTGTGCGGCACAACGGACAAAGGTGATTTCAGAAAGAGGATTTCTTTTTCATATTTATGTATCGAGAGTCTTTGAGAGACTCCGGCTCTAATTTCCTCCACAATGGAGGTCATGGTTTCTCTCGTGTCCATTTGTTTGCTGTTAGTTTGTCAGCGGGGAAAACTAAACCCACTGAAACCTGCTGGGGACGAGTCTCCAGCTAAAAGAGAACATTCAATCCAAACTGAATGTCAGAGTTCAGATGTGTGTGTGTTCCCTGCGAGCGATAATGACTAGAGAGTCATGGAAACACTGATTCGTTCACACCGATGACAACAACAGAGAACTGACCCCTGCATCTAATACTGCTGAAGCTTAAACAGGCTTATTCTTTAATCCAGCTTCTTCTGTTCTTCCTCTTTTAGCATGCACCAAATAAATAAAAACTACACGGATAGGGAATTCCTCATGGGAATAAAGACATGGATTTAGCCTTCCATTACAATCTTCTTGTCTACAGAGCAGATGTGGAAGAAAGGAGTCGGGCGTATGCGGAGGAAACCTTTATTACAGGCTAATTTAAGGGACTAAATATAGTGATGAATAATGGAGAATAAATATCTGATGAGTTGAAGGCTGAAATGGAAGGTGCCTCAGAGGGAGACGAGGATGTGAAGATGAAGAGGAGGAGTAAAGATGCGGGAAATGAAGGACCAGGTAGAGGAGGGTCGTACCGGCTCGCCTGCTATTCCCTTGTCCCCTGGAGGCCCCGAGGACCCTTGGACACCCTGGAAACAGAAGGACGAGTGAGGCCCAAGTGCATTATTAAACACTAAATACAGAACACTGCATGCAGGCTGCAGAGCTTTAGGAGAAAAGATCTGCACAAGCATGAACTCACAGGAAAACCTTTAGGCCCCGTTTCCCCCGGCTCGCCGATCTTTCCCTTTACACATGAAAACAAAAGAGCTTATTTGAATTCAGGAAACACGCCGTCTACAACTGATAAGGTATTGAACACGCAGGGATGGAGTACAAGCGTCTCCAGATATTAAGATCATTTAATTTTTTTAACGCTCAAATCACCTGTGACCCTGGAAACCCTATTTTTCCTGGAGGACCATCGGAACCCTGCGGATAGAGGGAAGGATGAGCGACAGCCATTCAGTTTAAATCATGTCAGCTTGCACATCCTCTTCCTCCCGACTCCATGGAGATGCGGGCTTATTTACTCTACGTCTGCACAGCACGGCTTTGTGAATGCTCCACATTTTATATAAAAACCAAGGAATCCCAATAAATGTATTCATCAAAGTGGATTTCTTACCTTCTTTCCCTCTAAGCCCATTTCTCCCATCGGACCGTCGGGCCCTATCGCTCCCTGAAATACAAGACAGCTGTCACTTGACCAACAGAGGTCACTGCAGCCCAGCCAGACGGCCGACGCCACGGGGGCCAAACTGCACCGCCGTCATCAGCCACACGTTTCAAGGTAAACACGACAGGAAGTGTGCGTGGACGATGTGGAGCTCAGCTTCCTTTAGGTTGTCATTTATGGGAGTGAAAGTCTCCGGGGTATGAAGTGTATTTAAATCACACACACACACACACTCAGCACAGCCTGTGTTTAGATTGCATGGATGCATCTGTCAAACATGATCAATCTGAAGCGCTCAAAGGATTGCTGGTCCAGTGAGCGGCGGTGATAATGGGATCCAGGCCGGAGACCAGTTCTTTCCTCAGCACCACTGAGGAAGATGCTTAATGGCTGATCATGCTGACGAAGATCATTTCTGCTCGTCATTAATTATTTCAAAGGAGAACGCAGATGAGACTCGATGCGTCCACGCAGGACGGCGAGTGGATGATCATTGAGCACAGTGGGAGTGTAGCCCAGGGAGAATGGAGCTAGCTGAGGTGCTATAAGCCTATTATACATGGAGCTGATTAACATTCCTGTCTGGGGTACCTGCTACCCACCGCTTCAGTTTACACAGCCGGATTAGGGAAATATTCCAGGACTCCTGGAGAACTGGGACAACGCTAATATAATGCCTCGTTTTAAATAACTGGACCGATTTATACGCAGATTCAAAACAGTCCAAAGCATCTCTTTAAATGATCTCCAAGTGAGATGAATGTGAATTCATCCACATCCCTCTCAATGCGATTGTGCCACACCAGACATGCAGATAAAGTGGCGCTGGCTCCTCATGCAGCTTTAGAGCCGTGACTGGATTAACCCTCATCGCATCTCTTACATGTTAAGAGGCTGAGTGAAATATTCAGGGGGGGGGGGGTACCACTCCAGTCCACAGAGACCAAGTGAACAAGAACTTATTAATGTAGTTTAAAGTCGTCCTGCTGATGGCCTTCAGTCGGGTGAAACAACAGCTCGTTTCCTCTGCTCAGGAAACGCTCCGGAGTCGGATACGATTCCACGGCAACAAGACAAACCTCGGGCGAAGTCTGGCTTTTAGTTGAATAGCTTATTATAAAATCACCTTTATGGACATTTTCTACAGCTGATGACTATACGAACTGAAGCTCTAATTAATGCTCTTCTTATATTTACATCAGTTATTTAACATGGCATCCACAGCAGCCCCGACGATGCAATGATAAAACCAAAAACAAAGAAATGAGCTTTAAAATTCAACCACCGCTGAGCATTCTCCCAGAAAAGGCTGGCCTCGTGTTTCCATAGCTGTTTCCAACAGGGACTAATTACGGCTATTTTGAATTATGAAAATTTCTGCTAACCCGGAACAACAGGAAACCTTGGAAAAATAAAGACAATACATGCCAGCCGAGTTTCCCCAGTTTGCTAAATTTATCTGCAACGCAAACTCCGAACGAGCCAGGTCAAATTTTCCACGACGAATGTCATGTATCCGGATTGACGGCAGATCTTTCCAACAATTATGGATCATTGTTCCATTTTTTCGGTTTAAAGTTCTTCCAGCTGCCGGTTATAACCGGACTTCTGAAGAAGCTGAGACTCCATTAGGTTCACACAGTAAAGTCTAGAACTTGCAGATCAAGTGTGGAACATACCCGCAAGCCTTTGGGTCCTCTGGTACCGGCTGGTCCTGCCACTCCATGTGGGCCCTGATGCACAAAGGGAACCGGAGATGAAGTGGAAGGGGCGGGGGGGACAGAAGGAGCGATAAAACAAAGGCTTCCACTGATGGAGCGCAGAGCCCCCCCTGGTTGTTGACCCTGAAGGCCCGATTGACCTCAGGGACACATTCTGGGGTTTGTTGTTGGATCCATCTCTCCGACCAATTAAAACACCTGCTCTGGAATCCTGGCACCCCGGAGCCCTATATTTATGTTTGTTTTGGTGGCTCTGTGCCCCCCCCACCTGTGGCCCCTCTGTGGCCCCGTTGCTCTGTCAAAGCTGTTTTCGTAAAGGACGAGCGAGGGGAAATGAAGAGAAGTGGCAGCTTCTAATTGGTTTGAGGTGTCGGGCTTCTGACTGACAAGAGGCTGATGTGGGATCAGCGGGAAGCTGCCAGCTCTCCTCACGCTGCAGCCATCAATGCTAAGGTACAAGCTAGCCTTAATCCACGGAGGGAGGGCCTGATGTTGATAGCTACAATCCCACAAACAACACGCTATCATCTATGATGTAAAAAGAAGGGTGAGGATGCACAATGAGGAGAAGAGCGGGCACTTACTGGTCTTCCTGGGTCCCCAGTAGGCCCAGTCTGACCCGGTGTCCCTGGGTGACCCTACATAGGCACACAGGCACAAACACATGGATTACAACTGGGTACTTTGCACACAACTGACTCATTGTTTTGACACACAGAAATTAGCTTGAATAAAACTTTATTAGACCAAATCAAAAAACCCTCAATTCCCCTCTTTGAACTCATGCACATAATTGAAATCTGCTTGAAGCAGGCACACAAACACATGTTAGCACAATTACAAACAACCGTCTGCAGGAACGCTCTGCACACGGGAACGCACATGCTCGCCAGCAATAAGTCACGGCTGTGAAAAGAGAAAAGCAGCAACCCTGAGGACATTATTTTATATGTGAAAGCTAACTGCGTTTGGCCGCTTTTCTCCATATTTTATTGGGCTGCACTTTTTGGCTCGGACATTTGCAAACAAAAGTAATAATGTAATAGGAAGTGTTCCCAGTGGGACCACTCCGATCAATAAAACCTATCATATATGCACCGCAGCAGGCGGCTCTGATCTCATGCCGTATAACTGTATGCTAGCTCTGTCAGCAAAATAGATGTCTGCTGGTCGGCTTCTTTCCTGTTGTATGACGCAGGCTTTTCCAGGGGGTCGGTTTCTGTTTTGCAGCTGAGCCATCGGGACAACAGAGAACGTCCTTACGAGTGTGTTTAAGTGTGTGTGTGTGTGTGTGTGTTTAGGTCTGGCTGGACGACCGCCAGCAGGAAATGTCACTTTTCTTCCTCGAGGATGGCTAAACGCTCAGAGAGTAAACGTTAGAGTTAGAGGCTAAAGATAGGAGACGGCAGAGCGAGGTACAGAACAGGAACACGGCGGAAATAAAGACCTGCGAGGACGCTCGGGCCTCTGAAAACAACCTCTGGGGCATTTGGGGCTTCAGATGGAGAAGTCAGAATTTCCTGAGGCCATTAAAGACGTCTGAGGAGGTAAATCATTCGCAGTGATCTGCTGGAACTCTTAAGTTCTTTGTTTAAACTCCAGCTAAAGGTCTCCGTCTGCCGCAAAGGAAACAGGCCTCCACGTGGTCCATCAGGCGACGAGCCTCCTTTCTGCTTTGGTACATTCTTGGTGTTGGCTCAGTCCCACACATCAACATATTCCCATGGGAATACCACACCAAGTTTAGATCAAGGTGAAGATTTACACCCAGAAAGTGTTCACCAAACTCAAGTCTTGTTCACCGAGTCTCACCGTTGATCCCTTTTCTCCAGGCGGTCCGGGGAGGCCCATCTCCCCTCGGTCCCCCTGAGTAGACACGAGTACGACATCAGTCAAAGCTCTTAAGAATTGTAACACCTAACGATGAATTCACAAGGACACATTTGTACCTTCTCCCCTGCCAGTCCTGCCTCTCCCACCGGTCCGATGAAACCCATCAAGCCCTAAAATCACACACTCCATGTTGGATGAACAGATAGACACCTGGGGGGGGGGGGGGATGCATTGCAATGGCGTTTCTTACTCTTTCTCCCATGGATCCAACATTCCCTGAGATGCCAGACTCTCCCTGCACAGACAACACTTAATAAATGATCAGTTTACAATAATCAATTCTATTTTTTGTATTTTGAGGAAAAAAGACAACACCATGTGTGATCCTAGTATTTGAGTTTACCTTAACTCCCTCCGGCCCGGCCTTCCCAGGAAACCCTTTTCTGCCTATTCTGCCCTGAATGAAGACACAGCACAGCACAATGAATGGCGAATGGCAGACACATGCAGTTAGCGCGTCGTTAGCATCCATTACAAGATTGATAAACGTTGAGCATCTGCTTCCCGTGAGGCAACTGCTCAAAGACGATGCCGGCAAGAAACCTGCAAACGACGCAGATCGCTCTAAATGCCTCCAAAATATGCGACGGCATGTGCAGCTAATTCTAACAGGACATTCTGGCAGGCGGTGAAAGAGCTCGATGACTGTAATGCTGCACAGACCGTAATCCCCAAAGTTAAGAGGGGGGCTAAGTGCTTTTTTACCACCCATATCTCCAAGCACAGAAATATGTAAGCCAAACTAAACTAAAGACTGAGTGATTCAACAATTCTAGAGAAGTCCAGAAAAGTTGGCAGCTATTTCACTCAGAAGCACACGGTGAAAGCAAATGTTAGTATTAACTTCAGGTTTAATACGGTGCATCCTGGATTCACCGCCGATCCAGACTGGTGTCTGCAGGAGAAACTAGAGCAACGGAGAAGGTTAAAAAGAGAGGACAGCGAAGAGAGCCTTAAACTGAGAGGCAGCTGGATCAGGAGGAGGACAGCTCCGGGACGAGTCTGTCCCATCAGATGGAGGAGCGAGGAGACGGGTGAGTGGGTGCGAGACAGGGGGAGTGTGGAGGGAGTTGGAGTCACAGAAAGTACACACTGACTGGGAGTAGGAAAAAGAAAGGAGATTAACTGAGCGAGGAAAACAGGTAGCTTTTGGCACAAAATGAAAGTTAAAAAGAACAAAACAAAAAAAGAGCAGAAAGCCTGTGATGGAGGTTATAAACGCTGTGATGGAGGTTATAAACGCTGTGATGGAGGTTATAAACGCCGTGATGGAGGTTATAAACGGCGTGATGGAGGTTATAAACACTGTGATGGAGGTTATAAACGCCGTGATGGAGGTTATTACCCCCTGGTGGCCGAGAACAAGGGTTCCAGGCAGACCGACGTGTCGGGACGAGACACAGCATCCTCCATTTAACTCCAAACAAGACAGCAATTACCTGATCGGGCGTGTTGTCTTGGCAACACGTGATTTAAAGTTAGGTATTTGTTGCACATCGTCCGATCACCTCCCCCGGTGTTTCTATAACAACTCACCTCTAGTCCTGTTGCTCCCGGAGGTCCGATCGGGCCCTCGTCTCCCTGGAAGCAGATTATATTGATTTTATCATGAATCATGTTCTTTGGAGTCATTCAGACGCGGGCAGTCTTACCTCCAGGCCAGGAACCCCTCTTGGGCCCGGTAATCCTCTGGCACCCGACTTTCCCTGTAGGGGTTAAAAAACAGTCACCACATGGTAAGGTACACTTCGTACAATTGGCTCTTAGTGCTAATTAGCAAATGCTAGCATTTTACTCATATAAACATGGCAACATATCAATAAAATATATCAGCCGCTTTGTCTCGTTCTGTTTTATGTTCTGACCCATTAGCGTTTAGCTGAGAGGCTAATAGTTGACCAACCTTTGGTCCTTCAAGCCCGTTTTCTCCCGGTGGTCCCATGTCACCAGGGAAACCCTGTCGGCATCAAGTACATAAATAAAGATTCCCGTTGTGGGACTGAAATGGAGACACACGGTTAAAGCGGCAGTGGAACTACAAACCTCTGGGCCAGGTGGGCCAGGTGCGCCATCGGGGCCTCTTTCACCGAGCTTACCCTGCAACAAAGACAAGCAGGAGTGGGAAAAGTCATTCCAAGGAATGGTCGGGAACTTTGGGAAAATGTATTTCCTTGCCAAGAGCTTGAAGAACAGACCATAACCCCATGTGGACACACCCATTTGGTGTAAAGTTCAGGTTCTGTATAGTTAAGCGCTGGAAAGTGTTTTTACTACATTTTGACAGATGCAGGCTAATAGTTGTCCCTCAGTTTTAGTTTTCATGCTAAGCTAAGCTAACTCACTGCAGCCTGAATGGGCCGATCTATGAGAATCATCAATTATATATATTTAAAGCATTTAACCCACACGTGCGCACGTTTTGCTCATTAACTAAACTAACCTGCGGTCCAGGTTTCCCACGCAGGCCCGGTAATCCTGGAGCCCCCATAATGCCCTGCCCAACGCAGAAAAAAACCCGTACAGTCAGACAGTGTTCAGAACTCTGGTGTACTTCCTAGGGAAGCAGAAATTAGACATGCATTACTCTGCTCAGTGTTCCTCTTATGTCTTGGGACCACTCTGCTCTACAATGCTAAATGGGTTAGACTTTGCTTACACATCCAGACAAAGGAGAATTGAGACCATCATAATTTCCACAAGCTGCACACATCTGGTTAAGTCGTTTGCAACAGGCCCAGTTCTGCAACAAAGGCTGTGTAACTCTGGACGTATGTGTTGGACGCAGCATGCAGGGCGCACGATGAAGAGAATCATGGCGTGTGCACGTGCGTTGCCCGGGCGATGTACCTTGTCGCCTTTGTACCCGAGCTCCCCTTGCTCTCCAGGAATCCCAATGTCACCCTGACGCAGGTAAATGAAGGTATGGACAGAAAGGAAGAGACAGAAACATTAGGGAGAATGATGACATGTGAACATTTACAAAAGAAAGGCTCAATCTCGTTGAGTTAAGTTGTAAAGACCTCAGTCTGTCTTATAACGCCACTGGGGACATCCGCGTCTCAGAGAAAGGACAGGACTAAGCGTATGCAATATTTTATTTAATAACTTAAACAGATTTTTGGGGATTTTTTATTTGCTGAACCAGGCTTGTCGCTAAAGCTAAAAGCTAACATCACATCTTCGTCAGGCTGCCTGGCTGAAAGCATGCTGCCGGTCTCAGGGTTGAACAGACACAGATACAAGAGGATGCAAAGGAGCACAAATGCATCACATGCTGCTCGAACACGGGCCAATAACAGGAATATTCAGATCACCTTATCACCTTTCAGTCCTGGTTCTCCGGGATTTCCGGGCACCCCCTGGAAGACACAACAGATGGGTTGGAGAGTGACCCTGCCTGAAAGCCACTGTTCTGTGTGCCTGAGTCCTGATGAACGTCTTCTTATTGTCCCTTCTGTTTCATGCGATGGTGTCCATCCATGTGTGTGTGTTTACCTTCAGTCCATTCGGTCCCGGAAGGCCCATTTCCCCAACAGGTCCCATATCACCCTGATGTCAGAAGAGGGACAAATCAGACCCATATCCACACTCAGTGATGTCATCGGTCATCAGGGGACTTCATTTGCATTTGGCTTTGAAAACGAAGGATGGATCGACACCGTCGCCGGGTTGCAAAGCAAAGAACAACAGATGAATGATAAAGGAAGAAATTTGTGAGATCAGGATTCTGTCCTGTGTTCTGACGAGTTTCTCGACCAAAGTGATGCAAACATAACGATTAATGCTCGTTCCATAACTGGAAAAGAATGCTAAAGAAAGACACTAGAATAACAAACCAGAACCGGGTTTGATTGCATTGATTGGATTACGCGGAGCAGATAAAGCCCGGATTGGGTTCTTCTGGTCTCCGGATTCTGTGTTGGGCTTTAGCTTTAGCGCCATCGCTGCAGAGAGGCGGCGCAGGCCTCAAACGTGTCTCACTCTCTCCTCGTAAAGACTCACAGAGCGTATGAAATATTTATCGGGGATTATCATGGCATCATGTTATTCGAAACCTCAAACGCACTCCATTAAGTTTCACTTTCAAGAGGGACGATTGGCCTCTTTAAAATACTTTTCCAGAGCCCACTTCTGTTTAATTGTCTCCAACAACGAAACATTTCCTACTTTCCTGTTTGCAGACATCCATTAAGAAATTTTTACATTATGCTCTACAAGCAGTTTAATTGAAGTCAGATTTGTGGGTTATCATCACTGCAAACTGCAGGGGGCGCGTGGGGGGGCGCACGGGGGGGACGCACAGGGGCACCTCTCGGCCGGGTCAGAACCACTCATCATACTAAGAAAATATAAATACGTTCAGCATGAAAATCTTTTAAAGTTCCAAACTTCTGTAGACATAAATAAATGCTGTTGTCAATTTCCCTCCTCTGACAGCGGCCTATCGTCCCCCTCCGGCCTGCCGTCCCCCTCCTGCCTGCCGTCCCCCTCCTTCCTATCGTCCCCCTCCTGCCTGCCGTCCCCCTCCTGCCTGCCGTCCCCCTTCAGGCCTGTCCTGAGACATGGCCGTTTGAGCATCCGCATGTTTGAAGCAGAGCTCGGTTGCTGTGGGGTCAGATGGATGCAGGGGACTCGGAGCTAAGAGCAGAGCTGTAATCAGACGGTCCTCCAATTACAGGCCTGCTGCCACCACCGGGGGCCCAGAATAGACCCGGAGGAGCGGCAGCAGCCGGGGCGAAGACGGGACAAGAGAAACCAGGGAGACGCTGTAATTAGACACAATCATGTGGCTGTTGGACCGGGCGTGCAAGGAGGGCACGGTGATGGGTGGGCGAGGAGATGGTTCCTGTTCAAACACGGATTCCGGAGGGAAGAAAGGAGTTCTGTTCGATCGATCGACGATTACATGTCTGTCCCGAGAGGAAGCAGGAGGCGCAAACTTTAAAATGAAGGCTTTACAAACCTGCCCATATTGGATTCCAGAAACACACAGCATGTAATGAGGAGACTATTTTTACCGTTACCGTTACCGTCATTTACAAACACGCATTTGTGCAAGAGGTGGAAAACAGGAAGTTAAACCTACGGTGGGCTACACACAGAAACACACTCACACTGCTACTCACAATAAGTCCAAGGACTCCATTTGGACCGGGGGCTCCCAGGTCACCCTAGTCGGAGAGGAGGAGAAAGAGACGTGAGATGAAGGGAGAGGGAGCAGGAGCAGGTTTCTGGGGTTATTGGCTCCTTTTTAAACAAACATGCTCAGAAGAGTGGCTCAGTGTTCATCACAGCTTATGAGAGGGGGCTATGTGCATGTTTGTGTGTGTCTGAGGCGAATGGGTGGGGGGTGGGGGGGGTGCGAGCCCATCGTCCCACCGGAGGGTTTTAAATCCGCAGGTTCATTCTTCCTCCAAAAATGAAAGATGAATATTTGGTACATTCATATTCATATTTTTTTATCTCAGTCTATCTTTATTGTGATTTCATGTTGGCACCAAAAAAGTCCTAGTTTGTGAATCCTGTTCATCGACAATGGGAATAAAATCCATCCCAATTCTGATGGGACGTTAATGTGCTTTCCTGATTATAGTTTAAGAAGACAGCGTTATACAAACACTCATAGAACCAAATGGTAACGTGCTAATATGCTAATAGAAGAACGTAAACATGGTTATCAAGCACGCCAAGTGTCACGCGACTAACATCACCGTGAGTCTGTTAGCGCGCTAATGTGGCTCAAAGCACCGGCGCGCTGAAGACGAGGATTTGAAGCCGCCCTCATCAAGGACACGTGACCGATCGTTACCTCATTGAGAACAATTAATCAAAGTGACATTGTGTTACCTCGTATTTACTATTCTTGGGTTTCACCTCCTAATTATACCACTTGTGAGAGTCGGGGGGGCCAGTTTCCTGGCATTAGAATGCTGAGCCAGCAACACTGGTCCCGCCTTTAACGCTGGAGCCAAGTCAAGTCCTCTAAAACAGAGGAAGGCATGGTATGAAATGAGCTACGGCAGCGCAGCTTGTCCAGAGTGCAAAAAAAACGAACTTCAAATAACGCAGACAAACAGAAAAAGTGCTGGAGCGCCAGATGATCGACCCACCAGGGCTGCCAACATGTCAGAACCAGAGGGGCGATGGTGTGAGAGAAACCACTGCTCAGTGTGTGTGTGTGTGTTTTCCGTGATCATGTGTGACGTACCGGCTCTCCATCTGGTCCAGGTGGTCCTCGCTCCCCAAAGTCCCCTGGAAACCCCTAGGAAGAGAGCAGAGCTTTTATGTTCTGCTGCGTCATGGAAACGAACCCAGAACGACGTCGGCTACTTTAAACGTACAACGCTGAAGCAGAACTAACCTAGCCATGATTAAAACATTTAAAATCATCAAACTACGACTAAGACAACGAAAAGATTATATAATATATACCGGTATTAAAATATAGTAAATCATTTTAAACCCTTATAAAAAAGATTTGACTACTCCTTACACCAGCGTGTAAATTATTATCGTCTTTAAACAAGTCATAAACGGCCGTTACACAACCGACGTGCTGCTGCTGAAACAGCACGACAATTATAACCCTTCAAGCGCGTCAAATGCAACATTAGAACGTAAAGCGATGCGAAAACGACCGCCAGACGCATAATGACATCGTTACACTCGGCGTGGGCGGCCAACTGCTCCCCTTACTGTCTAAATGCAGCAGCAGCTTCATAGTTACTTTGTCCATTTGGCACTAAATGGGATGCTAATCTGAGATCTGCTACAATTTGGGAAAACCACGTCTGGAGCGTCCAGAATTCCAACCACCCAGAGAAACTCATAACGGCTGCGTTCTGCCTCGCGTTGTCTCTAAATGCTAATTAGCACAGATAGCGATAGAGAGACTTGACTTTTGCAGCCGCAGAGATGTTTTATCTTTTTATTGTAATCTGTAACTTCTTTAGGAATGAAATCCAATGTTTAAATGCAAGTCTAAGTCTTGTTTGCGTTGGAAGAAAAACGGAATCATTTTTGACATTTAGATTTTGACACCATAGTAAAGGTGCACAAAGGTGCACAAAGGAGGCGCACAACTCGTCATCACCGTCGAAAAAGCTCAGGACAGATGTGGAAAACTACAAAAACAAGCCTGACTTTGAAGAAGACACGAGCCTTTAGGATGTTCCGTTCTTAAATCGTAACTCACAGCGGCTGGACAAACCCTGAGGAGGTAGGAGGCCACTGACGGAAAACCTTTGAATGGGGTCTACTGGTTTAGATTTATCGATTCCCTCACTGGTGGAATGATTTCTTTACCATTAAAACATCTGGATCGCACTCAGTGGCTTCTTCTTCTAACCCTAGCCCTCCGGCGGTGAGGCGAGGGATGGAAGTGCCCTCGCTTTAGATCAGACAATGAGGATGATGATGATGTGTTTTTACATTTACAAGTCAGTCATGAGCTAATGGCTAAACTGGTCTTTTTACCTCTGCCAAGGATGTTCTGTTTTTGACACCAAGAACAATCTAGAACCTTTTGATGATCCAGATCACCAGGTGGACGGTGTAGATCCACTTAGGAGCGGAACGAGCTGCTTGGAGGTCTCTGACGACGCAACACGAGGCGACAAACGCAAACACACAGCCTCCTCCTCCACATCTGTCTGATTACAGAATAAGCTGCACGCTTCACTCGCCACACCTAAAACAGACGCCGATGCGTGTTCAGATGGCTCCCGCTCAACAAAAGCCTTTTTCTTGCTGCATCCAAGACCCCGACCCGCGTCTGGTGGGACTCCACCGCGTCCTGGCTGCAGCTAACGGCTCCGACAGCCGTGGAAACACTGAGCGGCCTCAAACAATGACGTGCATGCAGACCTAAGCTTTCACATGTGTAGGTGTTGGTTTCTTGAACGTAGCCTTGAATCGTGACCTCACTGTGAGAGGTTGAGAGCTCCGTTACGGAATTAAGACATCATGACACATTCACATGCTCATCACACTTTGGAAAGAGGATCTGTAAAGTATGTTGAGACAAAACTTTACCGGCCTACCCATCTTGCCCCTCTTCCCTGGTTCGCCAGGAATGCCCTGAAAGTCAGAACGAGAGAGAGAGAGAGAGAGAGAGAAAGAGAGAGAGAGAGAGAGAGCACATTATGTAAAAACCGGATCAAAACCGAAGCGTTTCTGACTGAAACCCAAAACGCCATAACTGTGAGCGCCTCTCAGCTCCTGCTTTAACATGTGAGAGGAACAGCTGACTGCAGCCTGTCCGGCATGTTCCCAGCCTATTACGGGAGATTTAGGCCTCATCTCACGGTAATATATGGAGGACAGGCTGATCTGCTCTGCTGTCGGCGTGAAGCCTCTCTGGCTGGCCGGCTGATGGCTTTATGTTTGTGAGACGGGACCGGAGGAGTTCAGGCAGTTCAAAGGCTCCAATCAGATGAGTCATCATCAACGCCCCCCCCTCCCCCCCCCCAGCCTTATAGAGCAGCATTCAAACAGCTGGCTACCGCTTCCCGTGTTGTAGCAAAGGGGCAGCTGAGCGAGACGCCACTGCTGCCGTCCCACGGGGACA
The DNA here is from genome assembly GCF_040956055.1 of Brachionichthys hirsutus. NCBI lineage: Eukaryota > Metazoa > Chordata > Actinopteri > Lophiiformes > Brachionichthyidae > Brachionichthys > Brachionichthys hirsutus. Next base: position 1,550,998 of record NC_090915.1, on the reverse strand, counting down.
TTAGCCGGATTCAGTTTGTCACTGTGCCTTTTAGCAATTACTGACGGTGCTTGAGAGAAAATAGACATTTGATCAGGACTCACTCTTTCGCCATCAGACCCTGGAAGGCCAAAAAGCCCCGGGATTCCAATGAAACCCTGCAGGAGAGGAAAGAGGAGGGGAGGGATACGGGGCGTGAGTTTTCGGATACCGTAGAGCAGCAGGAGGAACAGTGTCTCCCATTCGCTCTGGGGTTGTGTGTCGGGGGCCGACGGTCCAGCATGGATAGGGTGGGATTTCATGAAGAACCAAGCCATGAGGCAAGTGTATATGCCCATGGACTGCATGGTGCTGGCTTCCACGATGTAGTCCAAGGGCACATACCCTCACGCCAGGGATCTCTGTAGATAGCAGGACACCAGGTGAGCTGTACGTACAGGGTGAGACACACACAGGACAACAAGCACAAACAACAGGTAAACACCGGGGGGTGGGGGCGGGACCGGCCGCCAGCATCAGGAGAGGGCAGCGTGCACGATGAGGCGATGCAGAGAGGGGGAGAGAGGGGACTAGAATGCCTCCTTAAGACAGCAGGGCCTCATACGGAGCTTAAACAGGAAATTCCAGCTGGTGGGGGCAGGGGAGGGGTCGGAGCAGCCAAGGAGAGCTGATAAAGAAGCTTTATTGGAACGCAACATTCAGAAATGGCTGTTTGTGTGCTTCTTGTTGTGTGTGTTTGTACACACAGTGTGTCTGTATGCAGTAACACGCCCGCTACGTTACGAGATGATTAACAGTGGCGCACGCCGGTCAAGCAAACACGTATGAATGTGTTAGCATGTGCAGCAAAGTGCATCCGTGTACGGGACGGCTGCTCCGCCTGCAGCTGCACATGCGTGTTCTCTCTCAGCTAAGACGACAACAACTCCTGCTTTGATGTAGATTTAATCCACATCTATGAGACATGTCAACACACACACACACACACACACATACACACACCCCTGTCATGCTAGTTAGCAGTAGTAAAGCACTCGAGCTAGCTTACCCGAACGCCTTTAGGCCCCATTGGTCCTACAGGCCCCGGTAAACCCTGAAAAACAAATACAGGAACTTAAATTCAACACTGAGTGGTTTAAACCACAAATAATGTTTCCCCAAATACACTGAGTGTTGCCACTGGGAAGCGGCGGCCCAAAAACACAATGTATGTAAAAGTATATTCAGTTACTTCAGAGCAAACACTGCAGTATACGAACAGACGCAGCGGCTGTGGGAGGAGCTTCCTCCAAAAACACGTCATTTAGTTTTATATTCCCACTCAGCTGATCAACATAACCTAATTTCAGCTGCCCCCCCGCCCACGCTACGGCCCCCGCTACAACTGTACCAGTCACAGCAGAGGATTTACTGCACCTGCCTGCCAGGATAACCTTTGGCACCTGGGCTTCCGACTGGACCTCGCTCTCCCTGCAGGGCGGGGCGAGAGAGGGAGAGGGGGGGGGGGGGAGATGTGGTGGGTGATCTAAATTACAGTAACACACATTTGACTACGCAGAACACACACAAACAAGCAGGTTGCGTCCATGAGTTCATGCAGAACTTCCTGTGACACACACACTCGTAGCCGAAGCCGCGCCGGCGGCGAGGAGGGGCTCCGGCGCCGTACAGTGACCAGAAGGCATCAGCACTTGATGTACTTTGTTCTGAATGGCTGGCCAACGCGCACGGTGGTGCACACGATTCCGTCACTGCTGCTGCAATGATTCAGAACCCCGGCTGGAGCCGCGTGGGAAAGAGGAAGGAGCCGGCGGTGAGAATCACCACGGATGAGTCGTACGGGAACTCCCTGCACCGCCGACGTCACCCGGTGAACGGGGACCTTCTGAAAAGTGTGTGACAACGAGGAAAACGTTCCCGTCTGCTTTCCATGACTCAGGTTTTCACTAATACCAGCGCCGAGAGGGACGACCTGGAACGACTGAAAATAGGCCCGGACACAAGGCTGCACATTTAAAGTCCTCCTTCTGGGCCCGGAGGCCGGAGCCACGCCTCCCCCCTCCTGCAGCAGCAAATAAAGGAGTTCATTGAACTGATGTTTTTTTTTTTTAAGACAGAGCAGCAGCTTCAGCATGAAGAGACTGCAAGAAAAGCGGAACACGCGGCTTCGATTAAAACGCTGCAGGATGGAGGCTGGACCCAGAAACAGGGAAACAAAGCGGGATGAAGGAAAACTGTGTCCAAAGCTGCAGCGGAGCCGCTAAGAGTGTCGCCGGTGACCTAGTTGGCTCGTCCCCGTGTCTCTTCTCTCTCTCTGGCATCGCTTCCTGATATCCTGGAGAGCATCGCTGCAGCTCGGCGCTCCGGCCAGATGTCTCTCCTCACCAGGGCTCCATAACAGGCTAATCGCATATGGCTACCGCTACCCTAAGGCATGCTCGGTGCGTGCACACACACACACACACACACACACACTGACTTCATGCCGAGCGGGCTTTGAAGCAATGAGATGAGATTAGTCATTGATGGTGGACACCAACGTGCAGGTAGGAGGACGAGCTTCAGCAGGACTTTTAAACAACAATAATATATCATTTTGGCAAATTGGCAAAACATTATTATTATTTTTATCTTGGGATTAACAGAAGTGTGAAGAACAACACGGGCATGGAGGACAACATCTGTGAGAGCTACCCATGGAGGAGGGAACTTACAGGCTCTCCGGGGATGCCGGGTGGACCAGGGTAACCTTTGTGTCCCTGAGGAGACAAACACAAGACACGGGAGGTGAGAGGAGGAACACAACAAAGAACACACACGCATTCTGAAACAGGCCGCAGGTCAGCCAAAGCTCTGCGTGAAGCAGAGTATGCATGTTAGCAGTAACGCAACGACGGACGAATTGTGCGCCATATGCACGGAATCAATCTGCACTCCCGTCAAGGGATCAGACTTTCCATTGGCCGCGTTCACAGAGAAACGGTGATGGGGAGGTGGAGCCAGGATCGTGGCATGCTGAGGATATAAATGCCTTCCTGTTCCAGTCAGATAGCAGCCCCCCCCTCCGCCTGCATCGGACGACAACACTGAAGGTTTCTTCAGTTCTGCTGCAAAATCACCAGCCGTCCAACCTGACAGCAGCCAGGGGGGGGGGGGGGGGGGGGGGGCGCCTCAACCTCACATCGAGCCGCCATGTCAGTAAACAAAACGCGTTTCTGCAATCTGCGTATTCATTTCTGCCACATGTCGTCAACCCACCACTAGGGGGAGCCTGTGAGTATTAAAGGTGGGCGGTAAAACATGCTACATGCACATGCATGTCAATACACAGCTTACTTGTAGTACAAACATGTGTAGGAGCGGATGCTTCCCAGCTGGGGGGTGCTGGGGGGGTTCTGGGTTTTAGGCCCACCCAGACCATCCCAGGTCCTTCTGTGACTCGTTATGACCTCGTCAAAGAAAGTGGCCGTTCCCACCACCCCACTCGTGTTTACACTTCCACTTGCTTAATGAGCATGTGTGTCCAATCAGATAAATCCACCAGAATGCTTTTCATTTTCAAAAGCCCCACGGTAGCAGCCTGTAAGCCCCCCAGCCCCCCAGCCCCCACCCCCGGGAACTTTAAGCTCATTTCGGCAGAAAAAAATCACAATAAAAGGCACACTGTGTCTGTGGACATGTTTTTCCATCGGCCGTTCCGTACGCACTCCGGTTTGCGGGTGTTCGCGCGACCGCAGGCCTCATGTCTGTTCACAGCCTGCTGGCTACGTGCTCCACGGCCTTCCTCCGGCGGGCAGCGACCCGGTAGCAGGATACCGCTCAGCTCATTAATCTCAGCTTTCATCTTTCCACTTCCCTCTGCAGCGTGGAGCCAGATGATTACTCAGAGCAAATGTCTGGCTCCACGCAGAACATTAACCCTTTGTTTTGGATGTCCGCTGGGGAACGGCGCGCCGAACGAAGGCACGATGCTGACGGGACGGTTTGGTGGAAACCCTCTCATCGCTGCATCCTGATTTCCTGGCTTGTAGCGGAGATGCTTTGTTCTTCTCGTGGGACAAACAACGTGATGGTTGATTTGAATTCTCTCAGAACTATAATGATGATGTGGATTTGGTAGCTTGAACGTTGGGCAGGGGCTAAATGGACAGGGGTTGATTTGGAACAGGTTTTGGGCGCTACAATAAACTCTCATGAATAAGGGACATTTGTATAAGTACTACAGTAACTACACTGTGCAGGGTAATTGCAGTATATAATTCTACTTTGTAATGATAGCATACTCCTGTTAGCATCGCCAATTATGGTTTATACTCACATGAAGTTCACAACTTTTGAGTACAGCAACCAACTTGAAACAGGAGAGGGGTAAGTTAGCTTAGCGTAAAGAGTTTACCCGACCGTGACTTAAGTTTTGGGCAGCTATGCTAACTGCTACTTAGCCCCGTGCGTAGCCGAGAATGTTGTTTGTGTACTCAGCTGCCTTTTAGCATAGAGCGAATAAACATGTATATGGTTTATACAGTATAACATGTGCAGGAAAAGAGCTTCCAAAGTACATAAAACAAGAGCAAAGAGATGGATGTACCGGCTGGGAAAGAAGCGGGAGGGAGACGGATCGAGTCCGTAAGGTGAGACGAGTGGCTCTTAATGCCGCCTCGTAGTTGAGTCTCGGTTCTCCCTCTGAGCGACCCCTCGGACCAGACTGGAAAACCGCTCACAGTCCGCCTGGTAGAACAAAGGTTGTAGCAAGCGGAACATGCTTGGCTCGTCTGAGGGGTTCGAATCCGATATGCTCCCATCACACGTTCAGAGCCTGGCTGCTTTCTCCATTAAAGTTTACCACGGAAACTCAGCAGCAAAATTCCACAATTCCCGATTGAAGTGTCAAGCTGAGGCCCTTGTGTATCTGTCGGTTTGCGTTTTGGTGCGTCTGAGACAGCGATGCTATGAAGGGAAAATAAAGAATAGCATAAAGGAAAAGCTCCCGTTTTTCTAAACCACAGCTTCGGTGCGAGTCAAGGAAGCGAGACGCAGAAAGTCAAACGGCCAGACGACTCCGAGGGGGAATAAACAGCACATTGGTGTTTCAGGGTGGCCGGCGCTACGAGGACATCATGATGAAAGTCATCGCTGCTTCGACCTTACAGCAGGCACCGACGGGACAGGACTCGACTGGGACTTTCCACCTGAGCTGAACATGGAGCAAACAAAGAGCCCATTGGTAGACAGCCTGCCGTGACTCACATCCCCGTCTCAATGCAGCGATGTGCAGGCATGGCGGTCCTGATGGGAGGTTAGACCAGCGGCGGGAGACATCGAGATCATTGGACGTTCTGTTTACGTGACGGAAGGAGGCCGACGCCGTGCGGTTGATTTAGCCAGTTTCCTCTACAGTCATCGTGTCTGTGCTTGGTCGGCCGATACCTGAGGCAAGCTGCGGCGATGTCAGGGTGTCTCTAGAGGAAGTTGCCATGGCTACAACTTCACAGACATGATGATGTCATCGAGATACAGTTTCAAGCAGGTATAGCGCACCTCAGGTGTCATTTATTTTCCATTGCTCATTGCAACGTAGTCAAGAAAGGGGGGGGTAATTTCTGCCAGGTGATTTTGACTTTATGTCGAGCAACGATTAGAAGAAGTCCATCAAGTCCGTCATGGCTCGGCACAGCCTCTCCCGCGGCGCCGACCTGCACACCCGCCTCTTTTCCACGAGCTTTACATTTTCCATTCCGTCTGAGAGTGTGTTAAAGAGACATACAGCTTGGGCAGGGAGATACAAGCCCCCTAACAAAAGCCACATGTTCAGCGCCAGGCGGTCCAACTCAAGTCCGACACTGTTGCAGAACTCTTTCTCTCCGGGACGACGGCGACGGCACGCAGAGGCCGTTTGCACCTCCGAGTTCAATTCATCAACTCGTGCTTCCACTTTGTTTGAAATGTGTGCACGGCTCATTTTGGTTTGAAACGCCACGGAGAGCGAGTTTACGGGATCCTCTGTGTTTGCGTCTGACTGTTTAAGAAAAGATGGAACAGATGATTTTAGTTCAGGCCGCACGAAGCATCGCGACAGTCGCAGACAATGTCCGGCGTTCCGGAGGTTGTAGCCTCGCTGGACTGACTCTTGGCCCGGACCCGTTCCACTCCCGTCGAGCCGAAGGACACGTCCCACTTTTTAAGATAAGATCCCAATCCTTCCCTATCCTTGTTCCTCTGATTAAAAAAACTCCCCTTCATTCCTCATGACATCCTTCCTGCCAACATTAAAACCCGTCTGTGTTGAGGCCAGCACACACACACACACACACACACACACACACAATGACTCATTTCTTTCCTGGGCTTTCCCAAGCGTTTCAGGGGACTGGATTCTGCCGATGTCAGCACAAAACTCACAACCTCGTTTGTTTAGTCGACGTCTCGGCTTCCTTACCCTCCGGCCTTCTTGGCCAGTCAGTCCAACCGGGCCAATAATCCCTGAGTCTCCCTGGAAACACAAAGCAAGAAGGCTGTTAGCGAAAAGTGCACCGAGCCAAACAGGAATAAATGTAGCATGAAGCGCTAAAGGGGAGCCGCACCTTTTCTCCTTTAGGGGCGGGCCCAGGTGAGATGCCAGGATCTCCTTTTCTCCCCTAATTAAAGAAAAACACAAACGGATTCTATGTTGGTGAAAAATGCTTGAAATTATTTGTCCAATCTCAGATTACTGAACAAGTTAATGGACAAAAGTACTTTTATTTGGACTAAAGAAACCCACACACACACACGCACACACACACACACACACACAGCTTCATTGTCAGCAGTAACGGGGCTTCAGCACATCAAAGCTACGTCGACTCCTCTCCTCCTGAACCCCTGCTATTTACAACTTCATTCATTAGTCATGACAGAACAAAGATGGCCGCGGACCCCGCCGACATCAAACACTTCTCAATCGTTCTCTCAACACACCTGCCAGGTAGACATAGCCCGCCCTGCACTGAGCTCCACTGACGTGCAGAGCTTCAAATATTTGCCTAAGAGGCTTTTTCCACCAGAACCGAACCGAGGAATCGGGTCTTTTTATGCTATGACATGATAGGTCTCCTAAATAAATGGAAAAAATAGAAAACTTTGAGGGAAATGGTGATAAAATCTAATATGAAGCAGACTACTGCCTGTAAAAGTCTTAATTTGGTCTATCACCTGTCCCATGTAGAAATGTTCTTTGTTTCAAACAACCGGGTCTAATAAATATGAACAGCTGCAGCTTCAGATTTATTTAAGACAAGACATTTGTCAGATTGAGACGAGACTATGTACTCCGAGTACACAGTGGCGGAGGTCAAAGGTGAACACTGATGCTTAACAGTCCAGACAATAAGTATATAGGCACACAGACACTTTGTGTCAGGCGGGGGCTTTGCCTGTTCGACAGATTTATTTCATGTTCTCACTTTCTGACTTGTAAAGTTTCTCGTCGGCGCCGTGATAAATCACTTGCTGGTGTGCGGCGAGCGACCCATCTGTCCTCGCTGTGCTCCAGACACGGCGGTAGTGCACACGCTAAAAACATGCCTTCGCTTTGCAAATGACGTCAGCATGAGAGGTAAGATCAGAAACAGCTTATGCTATTAGAGCCGGTTACATAATCGAGCACGGATGCGTCCACGTGGCCTCCGGGCCGACAGGAGAGCCTCAGACTGGCTGTGAGAGGTACCTTGAGCCCAGGTGGACCAGATCGGCCGGGGTTGCCATGGGGACCGGGGTCGCCCTGTGGAAAAAGCACAATCTGAATCAATCTTCATATTGGGATGGAGCCGATGTAGAATGTGGCTTTGCTACTGTGAGCGGGACTGGGGGGGGGGGTCTCTATGCGGCTTTAACCCATTTCCTAATACATCATCTGTGTGTGTGTGTGTGTGTGTGAGAGGTATTTGTGGTTGGTGTTGGGGGGGTATGGAAAATGGGGCTTTGAGGAGCTGCTCCACCATATGGTTGTGGTTTTCCTGCCCTGTGTTGCCACACAATCCCCCCCCCCCCCCCCCCACACACACACACACACACACAAACATGCTCTGCTGAGCATCTTAATGAGGAACGCAGACGGTCCCGTGTCATCACGTCCTGAATTCCTCTGCTGGTGTGTATTTCTGTTTACTTTAGCAAAGGGGGATCTACAGTAGCAGCGCTTTGGTGAAGTGGACCGTTTGGGACCCCTCCGGGGGGGCTCTGGGAGCCAGCGAGTGGATCGGGACCCACATGTCTTCTGACAGGAGAACACTCCATCCATCCAGCCATGGTCTCTCCACACCGCGGAGGCGCCCTTGCCCCCCCGTAGCGGTTCAGGGGTCGAGTGCGTCAGAATAAAAAGAGCCACAATTGCTTTTAGATTTGGGTCAGCGATTTTCACTGATCTGAGCCAAAACATCGGAAGCCGTTACAGCGATCAGGGAGGACGGATCCAAACATTCAACTCCGGATAATCCCACGGCGAAGAAGTGGTAATCTGGGATTTGTGACGGGTCACACGGATCAACAAAGAGCCTTTTGAGCAAAGTTCAGAAACAGACAAGACAAGCGGCGTCTGCTGTGACGCTTCGGGTCAAAAGGAGCCGTGAGGACCGACGTCGGATTCCCACAGACGGATGAGCAGGATGTAACAAAGCGGAGCAACACGCCTGTAAAACAGGATCACTGAGATTAAAACTGAGTCTCGCGTTGCGTCCAGACCCGGTCCGTCCAGAGCCGGTCCGTCCTGACGGTGTTAAGAGGCAATGACGTGCCTTAAATAACCTTAACAAAACTAGCATATCCCAATTGCATGCTAGCAAATCCACCCTGTGGTTTACCGCGCTGGTAGGTGCAGGCCGGCGCTGACGTCGGCTACCATGGTCCTGCTACGGGACGCCCCCCTTCTCCAACAACAGGTGTCTAATTAAAGAAGGCCAGGGTGGGGCGCGAGCCAGCTGAGGGCTATCAAACGAAAAACCACCGACGCAGGGCGGTACTGCGGTTCCCGTGGCAACAACGCTGCAGCTCATTTTAAGCATTTTAATCTAAACAAACGATGGCTCCTAGTAACATGCGGTCCGTTCTGCTCGGAGGGACGGAAACCTAAACCCAGTATTAATGCCACGTGTGCAACGCCAAACCAGGAAGTGCTGTATGTGAAAGTCTGGCTCTTAAATATGGACGCGTGACATCACACAGAATATTTTAGGCAAGCTCCTTTAAAAGGCTTCGCTGTAAACAGAGTTGGACTTTTAAAACGAAGCTTGTAAAAGATAGTTGTAATGGATGCACAGTCCCCATATTAAAGATAAAAGAGTTTCTGTGCCAAATGAGCGCCGGAGGGGCAGCGTCTGATGGACCCGAGTCCGACCAGAGCCGCCATAATTAAAGGTCTCAGTCAGCGCACACAGTTTCAACTTCACCTCCGGGAATTCAGAGTAAGAAAAATCAATCACACAAAGCACAAATGAATTCATAAAGGAAGGTTTTCAGAGGTGAAATCTACCAGAGCATATAAAAAAGAAAGAAGTACTCTCAAAGTATTATTCAGGCTTTTACAAGGACACGAATAAGAGCTCATAATTAGTCTGAAAATGATGATGGAGACCAAGAGCTACCTTCATGCCAAGCACCTAAAACCTGCTATTAAAGCACCTGAGGGGGTTTAGAAAAACACGGGCTTGAAGCACGGCCTGCGCTTTTTACTCTCCTTCCTTTATAGTGGTCGTATTTCAGAGATTTGAACTCGGGATCATACAGACCTGACGGAGTCCAGCACCCCCCCCCCCCCCTATTCATTAGCAAGTTTTATTATTATTAGCAGGTTTCTATAAGAAACGTCCACCTGGGACATGAATCAGCTTTAAGAGCAGCTGAAGCAGGCTGGGGGGGGGGGGGCACAAACACACTCAGCCAGGGTCATGCCAGCTATTCATGGACACCAAAACAAAGCCTCGAGGCTTCGTGTGTGGGGTCAGAGGTCAAGGTTCACGGGGGTGTGCTTGTGAGCTCAATGGTGCTTTGTGTGTCATCAGAGAGACTTCCAGTCACTGAGGTTACGAAAGGTCACCTGACTGGAATATACCTTGTAATGAAGAGCTTGCAATGTAATCATATGATGAGCCTGTTGCCTAGCAACCTGTATCTTCTCTTCAGACTTGGAGTTAACGTGTGATCAACAAGTGGATTTCCAAATTGAACCCAGGCATTTGGATAACTTGTGTCTCCCCATCATTATTGTTGATCTGCATGAACACAGACAGAAACCGAGGAAGTGGGAGGGACTTCCTCCTGCAGAGGAGACGATACTCGTTTCAGTGGCGAGGAGAACGAGGCCTTTCATTGATCCAGAGGACAGTTCAGCGAGGAGGGAACGTGCAGCAGAGCCGCGTGCTCTCTGTTTACAGTGCACAGATTAGGCGTCCTGCGGCGCAGCCGGCCGTTTGAATGGCCGCCTTTATAGCAGCTTTCCTGTTTATGCTGGGGGGGGTGGGAGGTCAGCGCTCGCAGCCCCGTGCTGAATGCAAAGGAAAACTTTGTGTGTGAGTCTGTGAGAGCGCATGTGTGTTTGTCAGATGGGTGATGGTCGCGATTTAAAGTGATGTGAGCGATGGGGGCGGGGGGGGGGGGGGGGGGGGATATTATTATAGCTTCAGAAAATGGCCCAACACAGGGACACAAACATCTCCGGCCTTTTCAAGACGTTATTTAGCGACAGTTTGTGTTGAGTTTTCAGTCAACGTCAGCAGAGGAGGCAAAAAAAGGTGCCCAAAATAACCCTGAATAAAGAGGGGGGGGGGTAACGGAGGGTACTCACCAGAGGACCTCTCCTTCCTGGCAGGCCGGGCTTCCCTGGAGGTCCTTGCAGCCCCTGGTGAGTCAGAGCACACAGTTTCAGTGTTGAGTCCCGGCGTGAACATCGATCGACTTCATGCCATCACATCAAAACCAGTAAGAGGTAAAAGGGGCGGCGTCAGGAAGCTCTGAGCCCTGCGTGTCTGGAAACCGAAGCAAGACTAGAAGTAACAGGTCATTTCCTGTCCTAGTCAATGACCCCGTGTGGCGTTATCCTTTCCTGAGGGGTTCTGGCTGCTTCCACTAAGAGGCGCCTCCGGCTCCCGGCCAACGCATGCAGAACATCAGTGTTCTCAATGACCAAGCAATTAAAATAATGTTTGTTAACCTTTAAAACCACATCGAGTGTCGGCTCCTGGACTTTTAGGCCTTTTTTGATCATGATTCTTATACTTTTCTTTCACGTTGTATTGTCTGTCTCCCAGTTTGCAGATATAATTGAACAGAAGCCTCGAGATTAGAGAAATATTCAGTTTTGACTCGAAGATAAACACATTTAGTTCAGATCATATAAATCACGTTGGTGCCTGCGGAGAAGCCTCAGTGGCGAGCCAATCAGGGTTGAGATGGAAGCCGTTGTCATATCTGCATGAGTTTGGACTCCTCGCAGTGGAAGGAGGACGGGAAGAGTTTAGGGAGCAGGAGTGATGAAAGACAAAAACACCGTCTGAAAGCTCAACCAGAGGAGGCTCAGCGAGCAGCTGATCCGTGATGAAACGGAAGCGTGGCCAGCTTCCATTACACCCACAAATAAAACCAACGAGATCACCCCCCCCCCTGCCAAACCAGTCTGTCACAGTGGTCCTAGTGACACCCGCCGAGGCCCGGCCCACCTTTGCCAGGCTGAATGATGGTGTTTACTGACTGTTGCGACCCTTGACCCAGCTTTGAAAGCGGGCCATGAAGCCTCCGCCATCCCTACTATGCAGGAATCTGGTGCAGAGATGGCAAAGCGTCAGAGCCGACACGTCACACCCGGGCAAAGAGCAGCGCAGGAGGGCTGGAGGAAAACGAGGTCCTGCATCCATGTGGAGGGGGAGGAGGTGTCACATCAACCTAGTTGTGTCTGTGCGCTCTTCCTAGCACCAGAGCACCAGAATCAAACATGGTACAATGACCTGAACCAGCTGGGATGTTCCAAGCAGAACATACGTCTTTCTGGGCCAGAACGTACAAGTCAGTTGTTAATCTGGGTAAAGCAGACACTTCACATCCACGTAAAACACAAAAACACAGAAACACACACAACAGCCGAACGGTGCTCACCGACAGGCCCGGGTCTCCCTTCGGTCCTGTTGGTCCAGCCAGCAGAGAGAACTGGGTCGGTGGCACCTCCCAGCTAACGAAGCCATCGGTGGCAGGCGGCGTTACTGGGTTGTACCCCAGCCTTGTTGGTCGCGGGGTAACAGGAGCCTTGGTGGGTTTGGCTGGTTTTGTTGGTTTGATTTCCAGTTTGGAGTTGGGCTTGGTGCTTCTAGCAGGTGTTGGTTTGGTGGGACTCACTTTGGGCTTTGTTGGTTTGGAAGGAACCCCTTTGACAGAATTGGTTTTGGGTCTTGACGGAGTGGCTTTGGATGGTGTGACTTCAGGTTTGGGAGCCATTTTCTTGGTTGAGGTTGGTTGTGGCTTCTTTGGGACACCAGCTTGGTCTGATAAGGCAGAGTCGGGCTTCGTCTTGGTTGGCTTGGTGCTGGTAGCGGCTGGAACAGGAGCTTTCTTCTTGGTGTTTGTTCCTGTAATTGTGTTTTTAGGGTTGGCATGCAGAGTGGGTTTTGTGGGAGCGGGTTTTGTCGGAGGGGTTTTTGTCGGAGGGCGTTTTGTGGGAGGGGTTTTTGTCGGAGGGCGTTTTGTGGGAGGGGTTTTTGAGGACTTCTGATTTGAAGATTTAGATGCGGAGGGTCTTGGGTTTGGAGGTTCTGTTGGGGGTACTCTTGTCCTGAGTGATGCTGTGACAGTTTCAGTCCTGTCTTTGGGTGGTGGGGAGGCCAAACCAAGCTGGACTGTGGGTGGCATCACAGTTCTCAATGGGGGGGTGGGAACAGTCCTTGGATTGGGCCTCTTTGTCTGGGTGGGGGCTACATATCTGACAGCCAAGGCAGCAGCAGCAGCACTCTTGGCGAGGCTGAGCCGCGTGGGCTTTTTGACTGGTTGTGGGCCACCTGATGGGGGGGTAGCAGCGGTAGCTGTGGTGTTTGTGTCTCGTGGTAGGATAGGCAGCAAGGGGGAAAGGTTAGGCCTGTACGTGTCAGCTTCCCTGCACTGTTTCTTAATGTACCTGCAGTAGTTGTGAGCTGCCTGTGCCGAAGGGACCAGGTCCAACTGGCAGATGGCGCCTTCAAAGTGGGCTGAGGCTTGCTGCTGGCTTGCCCTCCCCAGCAGGAAGGAGCCCTGGAGCTCTGGATCCAGTCCCTCCTCACTGTCCCACCCAAAGTCTGCATGAACTCTCTGCTCTCCGCAGGAGGCGTATAGAGTCACTCTCTGTCCATGAATCCCAACCCCCAGCTGGTGCCACTGGCCATCGTGGGGCTCGTAGGGCAGCGCCACCGAGGTGTTCGGTCCGGTGTGAAGAACCAGATTTCCCGGCACAAGCTGCAGACCAAGAAGGAGCTTCCTCTGGCCCGAGAGGAGGGTGAAAAAGAAAGCGCTGTTGACCCGGTGTGAGCGCAAACTCAGAACCAGTGCCAGATTGGGCCAGACGGCTGCTGGGAAGACTGAGCGCAATGGAGCTTCGATGTGCGCCTGCTGGTTGAGGATGATTCCCGATCGGAATGGAATGACCCCTGCTGGCACGGAGCGTGACGGCTTCTCTCCCTTGAGCCCCAACGTTTGGAGGATGTCCACATCTGGATGGAAGGGAGGGAGGAGCAGAGGTTATGGAGGCTGAGGAAGAAAGTCATGTCAAAAGCTTGACCCTCCATTATACATTTTAAGAGTTGTCTCAAGCTCGAAGAATTGGATTGAATCGATTATCATTGATAATTCATTGATAATTCTATCAATCCCTGCACTTTTGGTTCTGCAATAAAAACCCGGACTGGAACAGAAACAAGACAATTAACAGGACAAGAGAGGAGAGGAGGCACCGAATCGGAATCTTTAGCTGCTAGAAAGCCCCCAATGAGCCAAAACATCACACACATCAACCATCAGCAGACCGTTAAACATTATTGATTATTGATAGGACTCTTTGGACTCGTGAGAATATTCTGCAGAATCTAGTGAGGCTCAGTAAAACCTTCTAGCAGCCCTTGACCTGGTTGGATCGACTACATCGGCTGATGGTACTACGAGCTCATTGTCCAATAGCTTCCGTATCTTTCAGCCGACAGAGAGCAGCAGTTCACAAAGTAGAGCAGCACAAAACATTGCAGGGTGGACAGGCTGGAAAAAAGAATGGATGAGAGGGAGAAAAAGAAATACAAAGAATAAGTCAATGGGTTTAGCGGCTACCAAACAGCTTCTAGTGCAGCTTTAGGACTTGTGTCCCGGTCCAGACAGATCCGGGACCAGACTGATCCTGTTCACTCTGAGTGGGTAGATGCTCCGGCGGTGCTGACTTGGCCTTTGTTTCAAATGCCTGTGGTTTGCAGCCTCCAGCGTCTCCCAGCGTTGCCAGTTGTGGGATCGTTTTGACCATAATGTCTGTTGTGAAGCATAAAATAGCTTTAAGCAAGACCAAAACAAATGGCCTCAGAATATATGGGGAGTTTATTGGAATTCAGGCCGGCAAATCAGGCCTGCAAATCAGGCCTGCAAATCCTTAAAGGAACTGCTTTTCTGTCCATGAAGTAGAGAGCCGGAACCGCACGATACACAACAACCAATAACCTTCAGTCACTGATCACTAACTTGATGCAGGAAAATCCCAAATAACGAGCATCGGACTGAAATCAGCCGGTAACGAGCATCGGACCGAAATCAGCCGGTAACGAGCATCGGACCGAAATCAGCCGGTAACGAGCATCGGACCGAAATCAGCCGGTAACGAGCATCGGACTGAAATCAGCCGGTAACGAGCATCGGACTGAAATCAGCCGGTAACGAGCATCGGACCGAAATCAGCCGGTAACGAGCATCGGACCGAAATCAGCCGGTAACGAGCATCGGACTGAAATCAGCCGGTAACGAGCATCGGACCGAAATCAGCCGGTAACGAGCATCGGACCGAAATCAGCCGGTAACGAGCATCGGACTGAAATCAGCCGGTAACGAGCATCGGACCGAAATCAGCCGGTAACGAGCATCGGACCGAAATCAGCCGGTAACGAGCATCGGACTGAAATCAGCCGGTAACGAGCATCGGACTGAAATCAGCCGGTAACGAGCATCGGACTGAAATCAGCCGGTAACGAGCATCGGACTGAAATCAGCCGGTAACGAGCATCGGACTGAAATCAGCCGGTAACGAGCATCGGACCGGAGGACCGAATCGTCCCCAGTTCTCCCATTCCCATTCAAGGAGAGGAGAGTGTTGGATTAAACGCCAACAACACGTCAGATACAGAGTTCAGACTGTAAATATCAATCCGGCGGTGAAACTGTGTAACTTGGGCACCAATTGGTTCATGTGAGTGCTGCCTGTGCTGCTTATTGATGTCTGGTTGACTGACATCGAGGCACGGCCTCTTTGCTGTAAGGCTATAGAGGATCAATGAACCATCAGACGACTTCCCCTTTGACTTGCTCCTCCCATCAATAGAGTCGGTCTTAATTCAGAACAAGACCACAGGAGCCACAAGAGAGAAGCGCCCGGAGGCAGGGCACAGTTTCCAGCCTTTTCTGTCCCAGTCTCATTCTCTGCATGCCCCCTGATCTCAGGCCGCTCCCCTCGTCATCTTTATGGTCTCTGGGTTCACGCTGACCTCCGGTCACTGGGTCTTTTCTAATGGGGACAGAAGCCCGGTGAAAAGATCGACAGCTGGGCAAGCTATAATGATGTGATGACAGAAAGTGGGGAAAGACAGACGGGACATCCCAACAGTTACTGTCCTGGTGTGTAATGGAAGCAAAAGACGTGAATGAGACGCTTGTCCAATACAAGACTACCTTCGGAAATATAGAATGCATGGAAAGATTTCAACGACGTTAACAAGGTGAACTCGATCTCTGGGGATTCTGGCGGTTATCAAGCAGCTCCGAACGTGCCTTTACAGAGTTTCCATACGTTCAATGTCACGACTAATCTGCCTGGGAGTTATGGGGTGCTGCTGATGCAGCCAGGATGGAGCAGATTCTGAAATAGTATCGTAGAATATCAGACCCAGTCATGACCAACACAGGAGAGCCGGTTCTTTCTGGTCTTTCTGGTTCTGCTTGAGCCTGGAAGACTTTTCTTTCCTCCTAACATTTGGGATTCATAAACTAGTCCAGGGAAAGAAGACATGGGGTGTCGTGTGTACCCATCCACGGTGTGTGGTCTCCTCTGAACTAAAGGACAACAGGCCGGGCAAAGGGTACATTACACACAGAATCCTGCCTGCTGACTCCATTTCATTAAATACCACTCGTACTTTTACTAGCACGCATTAAGCATGTGGTCTTGGATCGCCTGTGTGGACACACAGAGACAGACTTGTGTTTAACACATGGCTGGAGTTCTCAGCCTCGGCCTGCGCCAAGTCACTCGAGCAGGACAGGAAGACAGTCCAACGCGCTCCGCTCTGTAACGTCACCCGGTGTAGAAGATGAAGTCAGGTTGAAGACAGAAGGCCTTTCCCTGGCCGCGCTACAGCCAGATGTTACCATGCGTTTGATTGATCCTCAACATGCCGACCTCTGCGCCGGGCGAGGAGGCCGCTGCTCAGGAGGTCAAGCCGTCGACCAATCATCAAACGCTGTTCCATTGATGCGACACGGGGTGGTAGCGTAGAAGAAGCGATGAAGAAAGAGGTGAGAAGGTGAGGCAGCTGACGGGAGGCGTAGACATTTCTTACCTTCAGAGCGTGCTTGTGTAAGTCCCAGGTAACAGGTAGAAAAAACAGCTGTACAGAGCAATAGGGCTCTCCTGCGGGAAGAGGAGAGGACGTTAGAACAGGCCACGCCTCCCAGCGTGAACAATCTGAAGCACTTTAACACGTTTAAAGGAGGCATCAAAAGCTATGGAATAATGGAGAGATGATTATAACAAAACCACAGAATTCAACATGTTTTACGTCTGAGCTCCTGATAACACACACACACACACACACACACACACACACACCCACGCCACATCCAGGTGCAGCAGAGCAGAGCAGCCTGATTGGCTCAGCGGGGGGGGGCTGAGGTCTGGTGACAGGCCGGGGAGCCACTGTTTACCACTGGAGGTCATCCAGACACACATGGTCACACTCATGCCGGAGGAGGAAATGTGTACAGCAGCTGTGCGTTGGGGGGGGGGGGGGGGGGGGGCAAATAGCTCCAAATACACGAATGTGAGAACGACGGTGAATGTTGCATGAACGGACTTCACCCCCGTATCAGAGGAAATGATGAGCCCCTCTTTAGACACACACACACACACACACGCAGCTGGTTGCTTTCACCAGCGGTGCTTCGTGAACATGCGAGTCACTCTTTCCTCCCGGCTGCTGACAGGCTCATCCCGTCACTTATCAGCTGAGGAGAGGGGAGATTTCTAAAAATGAGTCATCAATGCTGAGATTTACGACAGCAATGAACGCCTCGCTCCGTCCCAGAAGGTGCGTTCATGCATCTGTCTGGACCAGGCATCCTGGGAAACGTGGCTTAGATGTCCTGCCGTGCGTGACAAGCTGGGATCTTCAATCAGTCGAGTGTTTAACAGATTTTGAGCTGAGGTGAATTTCTCTTTTGTGGATATCGAATCAGAGATGCCGATACGGCTCTTCTGAGGATGTAGGTTGTGATGTCACGGACGTCTACAGGTTAAAACCACAAAGCTGCAACGTCTAAACCGATGTCTACGTCTCCACCTCCCACAGTCCCGTCTTCAGCCCAGCAAACAGTCGAAGGCTGTCCCCCTTCCTTTTCACAGGTTTGAAAGCCTCAGCTGTTCCCTGAAAGGTTTACCCAAAGACAATCCCGTCCCCTTGTGCACTCAGAGAAAGAGTCAACGCACACTCACAGCGGAACATTCCTGTGGATGAGCTGACACTAACGGCGGGTCGGCGGACATCGTCTGTCCTCTCTCACTTCAGACCGTTTACTTCCTGAACAACATCGAATGACTGACATGAACCTCACTGCAGCGGCATCGAGTCTAAATGTATAAGTATACGAGTATAAATGACTTTCATGTTTTAGCTCTATAGCTGAAATAATGTGAAAACACAGAAACAAACTGTCCAAGAATAAATAACTAGAACTCGGAGAGCACAGACCTCCTCCAAGCCTCTCTCCCCTCCTAACTGGATTTACACTGTTCACATGGTGATCTGGTTCATCATCAAGTGAATCAGAGTTTATGTATTTTTAACTGATTCTTGAATCTGTAAATGGGTTTAATGTTCAAATGTAATATTTGTTCCTGACCTCATTCTGGATCAGAACCAGAAGACGTGTTTCATGATGGTTCATATCGGACCCCTTTATGACTCTGATTTTTAACGGGTGAATTTAATGCAGATTTTACAAGATGGGATTTTTTTGAAAAAGCCTCCATTATAAGTAAATGTGAAAATCCAGATCCGGGTCGCTCTCAGAATTTAATGGGATCTGAATTAGACCCAGACCCATCTTCAGATTTCTTTTCATCATGATCCGTCCAGTAGTTTTTCTGTAATCCTTCTGACAAACAAACGCCTTCAGAAACAGAACCTCCTTGGCGGAGGTGATTAACATGTAAAGAATGAGCCATGAACAGCGACACCGCGTGGCCCTGTTGTGAATGACAGTCCGTGCAGCCTCTCAGACGGACGCGCGTCTATAAATGGAGCAGGTAAGAGATGATCCGTTCTACATTTGTGAGAATAAAAACCTCTGCGAATCCGTTTTAATTGGTCTCTTTATGTAACCCCCCCCCCCCCCAGGGGAGATCTTTGTCCAAATAAACCGGATAAATCACGTCCAGCTTGCCTTAAAATGAAAACCTGCTGATCAAATCTCCAGACTTTCCGACTCCCTCGATGACTTCAACCCACCTATCTCTCCATTGATCCACTGAAAAAACAGATGTTCCCTGAGCAATAAACTAAAATGTCCGCGTTAGGAAACGAGGAGTGCATTTTAATGAATGGATGCGTGAACGAGCACGACTTCTCAACGTAGCAGAACGTCCTGCAGCATCTGCCTTTAATGTCAGGCAGGAATAAACACGCGGAAATCACAATTATTTAGAGCTAACGTTCAGCAGCTCCTTTAAAGTGACTATCCTTTAGTGCGTAAATGGCGCAGAGGGATGCGTAAAGGGGAGAACAGGGAAACCTGCGCTGAACCAGATGTGGATTCCTCTGTCCACACCTGGTCTGTCAGGTGACTTTAGAAACACAACACGATAAAAGCCATTTATGCATTTGGGACAGAAACCTTCAAACACTTTGAATTTGAGTTGAAAGTGGGCCGACAGCCGGACCTCACCGCCTCCCAGCGAACCTGCCGGCTGTTCCGGCTCCTCTGACCGGTGGAGCAGCAGATACATGTTATAGAGTAGCTGGACCAACCGACGCGTCCCGGGTCCGAACCACATGGAGGTTCTGCCTCACCTGAGCCCGTCCCGGGTCCGAACCACATGGAGGTTCTGCCTCACCTGAGCCCGTCCCGGGTCCGAACCACATGGAGGTTCTGCCTCACCTGGGCCCGTCCCACCTTCCTCTCAGATCAAAGCTCTACTTACTTTGTGTCGAGATGAGAGGTTCTGCGATCTCTCCTTCGGGTGCCTAAATTCATTTGTATTCATTTGTCCTGGCAGTCAAACAGCTGACAGCGTGAGTCCTTCGCGGGGGGGCGGAAAGCACCGGTGGCCGTTTTACGCATTGGACAAACTTGAGATGAAGATCCAGAGGAAGACGCGCATGTCCGGCCCGACGTAGATGCCTCCTGGCAGGCTGCTGTGATGGGGGGCTCTGCCGACAGTCCCCTGCGTTTCATTCATTTATGCCGATCCAGATTGAGGGACGCGCAGCCGGAGGGAGAGCTGGATTCTCTTGGAGGGGGGGTTACGGAGTCAGGCGCGTTGGACTCATCCCTTTCCTTTTTAAATAGGCTTTCTGTGGGTAAAACGAAGGCGAACGCACAGCCAGGTGTCAGGTTACAAGCCCAGCGGTCGCGTGGAGCCACTGCACGCCCTCTCCGAGGCGTGGCCACATGGCGCCCCGCCCCTGCACCGGTAAATCTGTGTGAATGGCCCTCGATGACACACGGCCGGTCACAGACTGGACCGGGCCAGCCGGAACGCCTGCCGGTGCCCCCCCCCCCCCTCGGTCTCCCCCAACGACAACGAGCTCCGCAGGAAATGTGCTGAGTCAGATATTCTGCAGCATGTGACCCATTAACGTTGAAAACAGGCTTAAAGGGGCCGAACCTGGATCAGGGGTCATGCCCCCCCCACAGGGGTCATGGCCTGGTGCAGGATCGGGCCTATTGTACCAAAGACCCCCCCTCACAGACACACAAGGGCCAACAAGCACCATGTGAGAGCTGTCAGACGGATGGGGGGGGGGGGGGTTCAGATTCACGAGGCGGTTCTCCAGAGACATTGTCAAACTGAATTTCCTAACAGTTACTGTCGATGCAAACGGAGAGTCCTCTTCCTCCTCTTCATCGTCTTCATCGACATGTGAACATGCCATCGGGTCCCCAAACACACCAAACACATTCTGACTTTCGTTCGAGCTAACGCTCCAAACCAATGCTAACATCTTTAGCCGTGTTGTTTTGGTCATCATTAAATCATTTGCATAATTTCTGATCTAATCTGGACTAAACGCTGTTGGCGTCTAATCTGGACTAAACGCCGTCGGCGTCTAATCTGGACTAAACGCCGTCGGCGTCTAATCTGGACTAAACGCCGTCGGCGTCTAATCTGGACTAAACGCCGTTGGCGTATAATCTGGACTAAACGCTGCTGGCGTCTAATCTGGACTAAACGCCGTTGGCGTATAATCTGGACTAAACGCCGCTGGCGTCTAATCTGGACTAAACGCCGCTGGCGTCTAATCTGGACTAAACGCCGTTGCCGTCTAATCTGGACTAAACGCTGTCGGCGTCTAATCTGGACTAAACGCTGTTGGCGTCTAATCTGGACTAAACGCCGTCGGCGTCTAATCTGGACTAAACGCCGTTGGCGTCTAATCTGGACTAAACGCTGCTGGCGTCTTCCACCGCTCCGCCAGCGGGTATTAAATGCTTGTTTAAATGAACGCTGTGCGTGAGGACGCCAGTGATGTCACCCCAGGATCTCTGGGACATTACCTTGAATGACCATCCATTAAGGGGGGGCGCAGTGGCTTGTCACCCGGCGTGACCTGTACGCGTTGCAGCCGAGGCCTTTGGGTAGCCGGCCTCGGGGGGGGGGGGGGGGGGGGCGGGTGCTAATGGCCGCAGGTCATTAACATCTCTTTACACACTCTGTCCCTTGTGTTTCAGTGCTTGGTGCCACCCAACCCTCCAATGAGCCACAGCGACTCTGCCCCCCACCCCTTCCAAATTACAAACTCTGCACTCGCTAGCGCGCTCGCTGCCACCCCTTAAAGCTGCTTAATTATGGTCATTGGCACCAAGTCTAAAAGCAACCTTTATCCCCCCCACACTCCAGAAATAGGCCCTGCTAGCCCAGATCAAACGCTCCCCAAAGGGAAGGGGTCATTACTCGCGTGCAGGGCGGACACAGCCCAACGGGGGCCGGGCCACGCCCTGAGCCCAAATTGCAGCCTGGGCCTAGCGAGGACACAAAACTGCTCTTTGATGCCCAGCGAGAGGAACGCAAGCTGTTTGTGCATCAGTGTATAAAGTGTGTTGCGTGATGCACACAAGCTAACAGTGCAGCGTTGTGGAGAACCAAAGGCAAGCTGGCCGCCGGGTTCGGTCGGGGGGGCCGACGTGTTTTCCTGCTTTACGTTCATCTGGAGGCAACCGTTTGGTTTTAGATGTTTACCGTTTCCAGATGACACGGACTTCAACACGGAAACAGCTGGAAACGAAGCAACGGTCTTCCTCCATCGGCTCCAGTGTAGGAGCTGAAGAGGATGTTTTAGAGCGCACGTCAACGTAAAGTAACAAATCAACAGATCAGCAGGTAGTAAAGACACACCCCTTTGTGTTTCCACGCCGTCTCTCGCCTCCGCTGCACACAAGACGACTGTGTGGAGCCGCGCGGCGGTGCGTGTGTTCGTGTATCACAGGTGGTTTTTTCCGCCTCTGGGTTCTGTGCTCCACTCTGAGGTCCGTCTCCTATCGTCACAGAGACTCCTTTATCTTCTTCACCTTTGTCTTCTCTTCTGCGTCTGTGTCCGTTTCCTTCAACCTTTGTCTCTCTCTCGCTCCCTGTCATCCCTTCACCACAAGCTTTTCCAGCGCTGCCACACCAGAGTCGTCAGCCACCCCGAAAGCGGTGCCACGACCATAATGAGCATGTTGAGTTCCCATAATAACACCGGAATAATCTGCTGGGGGAACACAAGCTCTTTGGGGGCGGTCTCTCCGATCTGAAAGCGGCAACACCTCACCGACTTGTACTTGTTGAAATATGCAGTGATTTCTGCCGTGTTTGCGTTTTTTCCACTGTACTTTTGTGTTTTTCCGGATTGGCATTCAGGAAGCTGCTAAAGTAGTCCGAGTAGTGGTGCACACAGTCTTTCACACCTTTAAAGGTAACGTGATCAGTTAGAAATGAGACAATAAGAGGGACAGTGAAGGCGTTTTGGAGAGACCAGACTTTGATGGTTTGGACATGTCCAGAGGAGAGACAGGGACTATATCGGTAGAAGGATGCTGCCAGGGAACAGGACTAGAGGACGGCCCATGAGAAGATACATGGTCGTAGTGAGGGAGGACATGAGAGTGGCTGCTGTTGGGGAGGACGATGCAAAGGACAGGGTGAAGTGGAGAACGTTGGGTTGCTGTGGCGACCCCTCGTAGGACAAGCTGAAAGTTCAGCAGAAAGGTAACGTGTTCAGATGTTCGCTTCTTGAAGGTGTCCTAGTCATTTGTCCCACATTCACGTGATTCACATTAACAGACAGCCACGGTTTATTTATGGTTTAACTGGGCTCCCCCAATTGTAGGCCTGAAATAGTTATTCCTTTTGGCCACTTGGGGGCAGCAGACAGAACAGTGAGCGTGTCTTTTGTATATAAACTGCACAGGTGAAAACACCTGCAAATTGACACCTGAGCAGATGAGGCGTAACTAAAGAAGAAGATCATTGACTGACCTCCAAACTGTGGATTCGCTGTGATGTCATCAAGCAGGGTCAGAATAAATCCGAGCTCAATCTCCGATGTGCTCCTTATCATCTGTGAAACCGAGCCAGGGTTCCTTCTCACTCTGGTCACAAGGCGCCGTATTGAACCTGGACTGGGCCACCAGAGACCCGGGTAGCCTAAGTGGAACCAGCCGGGCCGAGTGAAACCTGCGCCTTCTGGCCCAAAGCCATGCAGCGTCCAGATTCCAGCGATGGCCTCCGTAAAAGGACTCATTCTACTCCAGAATATGGACGAGACAAATATTTAGCTTGGTCATTATGACCCACGGCGCCGGGTCCTGATGAGACCCCCCCCATCAGAGACTTGCTCTTGTCTCTTACTGTCATGAGCCAAATGGGAAGAAGACCTGAGTGCCCCCCCCACACACACACACACACACACACACGTGACCATCTTTGATGTTTAGTGAAGAGCTGAACGCTAAGGGGGGGGTTCCTCTGAAGTTTTGACTTATCATGTCGTTGTCCCCCCCCCCCCCCATCGCCATCGTTCTGACATAATTCGAAGGTGGTCAGGAATCACTCCCAGATCCAGATGGTCTTCCACTCGGATGTGTCTGCGGCTCCTCGGCCCCCACCACTCCCAGGACATCCTAGATTCCGACAACGACCAGTTAAAGACATCCGTTTCCTTCCGGAACGTGTTCAAGGAGGGAAATCTGTTTACGTCTTCGATGCTGCCTCGGGTAAAGGCGCTTCATTAGCAGCTTCGCTCGGCGGCCGTTAAGGCTGGAAAGGTTTGGAGCGTTGTTGCATCACGACCCCCTGATGGATGTGTGTGTGTGTGTGTGTGTCATTAACCTTCAGAGGTTGTTTATTACAAATAATCCATTCAGGGACTTATTATACTCTAAACTTGTTGGTCAGTCATTCGGCCATTTATAAATGTCGCTGTTTGTGCTTAATATTCTCAAAATCTTTGACCTTTCTTCCAATCTTAACTCCATAATCCCGTATTTCCTGCTTTGGCGCTCCCTGTCTGCCCCCCCCCCCCCCCCCCCCCCCCGCCTCGAGAACCACGAGAGGAAGCCGAGTTCGGATGGAAGAAAATCCGATCCCGTCTTGAAGTCCAGCGTCCTCTCTGCGAACGCCCCGAGGTCTGCATGGTAAACATTTCATTTCCTCCGCGGGGCAACAGGAAGGCTTGTCCGATGTCAAGGAGCAGCAGAGGTGGCTGAGAGACGCTCGTCATTCCTGCAGGCCAGGATCCGGAGCCGGAGCCGGAGCGGTGAATGAAGGGGCTGAAAAGAAGAACAAAGCGATTCAAAGAGGCTCAAGAAACGAGACTCTTCTCAGGGACGCGGCGTGAAGCCGGGAGCTCCGAGCGAGGTGTGAGCGGGTCGAAAATTATACTTTGTGTGTGACCTGGAGTCAGCGCCGTGATGCCTCGATGCAGCGCGGCACACGGGGGTCTGACATGCACTTCCTGCTTCCTGGATAGACCGACACGAGGACCCCTCACAGGGCTACGGGTATAGGTCTTCCTTGCACCTCCTGTGCAGCCAAAATAAATACTAGTAATCATATTCAGGTTTCCTGCGTGGAACGAGGCTCAAGCATTAAAACAGATGTGAGCTTGGAAGCAAGAACATCACCAAAACATTTAGGAAATAATTACACAGCAATATAAATACTTACTTCTCATTGTCCTCACTGTCTTCTCGCTTTATTTCCACTTTCTCATGCAGGGAATGACACAATAGAACGCTAACGTAACAATGGGTCAGGTTAACGGCGGTTTGATCTTTACATATGGCAGCTGGTACCAAATAAAGCTGAATTCAACCAGGCTTAATAAACTGGAGGTTAAACTGCATTAATGTTTCGGAGCTAAATGAATTAAATGTTTTTGCCTCGCCTGCTTAAAAAGCCTCTGGCGTTTGGACAAATCTAGTCTGCGACCTTTGATCTAGAGAAAATAACAGGAAGTGAATTTCTAAGCATCCCGTATCAGCGCCGCCCTCGCCCTGCTCTGACAGCAGCCTGAAATAGATCTGTTAGAATGAAGTCCCTGCTAACGAACAACAGTGTAGGTCTCTTCTACGAAGCGGCCCCTCGCTTTCTTTGTGTTGGGTGGGACCCCCATGCTAATCTGCAGCTCTGGCACGGGACCGCCTGTAGCCGGAGTGACTCGTCCCTGCATTGAATGCAGTCTCTATGTGGCGTGTTGTTTCTATGGGAGGGAACGCGGGTATCCAGCGCCGTTTCCAGCGGCCGTCATTGAACGCCGGCCCTTTGGCAGGAACGCCGGCTGGGAAACTGCTCGAGCTCCTCGCGTGTTCCGGTAAACACCCTCTTTCGGTCCCGGGCCCCTTCAGGGGTTAATACGCTGTTACATCACAAAAGATGGATTCATTTTGAGCGGCTCCAAGGAGAAGACGAGCACAGAGCCGCTTCTCGAGTTGCTTTTCTTTGTGAGCATTGCTATTCTTACCTCTCTAATCTCCCACAGGCTTCCTTTCTAATTAAACAAGTGCTTCATCTGTCATTTGACAACACTCCCTGCTTTCATACGCGCCCTCGTCTTCAGTTCCTCTCCCGTCTTCTCATTTTTAGAATAACACACGCCCTTTCTTTGCGTCTTCCAATTTTCCTGGATCCAGTTAAATGAAAGCTCTCAGCGGGGCTTTGGTGGCTGTAGCCACTAGTCGTCCACACCTAAGTGTAAAATGAACAAACCCTCAGGTGTAAATGTAGAAACTTCCTTTAGACACGCCTCCAACTATTTTACACACGCAAGGAAAACATGCACAATTGTTGCCGATTTGCTGGAACTGGGCTCAGCCTGCTTCCGCTGGCGTCACGCTGGAGCAACGATGCTACGTCCGGTGGTCTGCAGCGTGCACTGTGCATGCATTGTGTGCATGCATGCACAGTGCACACTGCAGAACCGCTCATCTGAGCTTCAGCCGTTAGGACACGCTCTGGATTTGTGTGACACAACAAGGTTTTTGTTTCTGGAAACTTAAATCGTTTCTGCAGAACATGTTTGTTCATAAACACACAGCGAGCAGCGACTAAACAAACACGCACAGATAATCCCTCCACACGGCGAGGGCTTGTTACCCGAAGGCTAACAATGATCCGCTAGCTACCGCCAACCATATTTTACTTTTAGCATATACAATAATTAACATCACATATACACCCCCGAACCCGATGCTTAGCCATCCCCAGCGGTGTATTTTTGGTGCCACTGTCATTTCCCAGTACGGACCCAGTTTCATGCAGCCTGGTCTCGCATGAGGCCTGCTGACTCAAACCGCCACACTGGTCCCAGTAAAGCAAACCGTAATGACAGGCTGGTCTAAAGCGGGATTCTGTAAAAGCCTCTGGGCTCTCCTGCTGGCTTGCAGCTACGTTGCAGATCTAATGTTGGGAGTTTGCGTCCATATTTCTGGTTTCTGCTTCCTGTTTTGGGGGGAAAATTTTTACTTCAGCAATAAATAAACTGGCAGTTGAACATTTGTTCTATGTGTGTGTGTTTTTATTTCGTTTTTTTTAGTTTAGTGTGCGGTGTATGAAGTTGGATTTCGCTCCTCCCTTTTCTCACTGGCAGGCGGGATGCGGGGGCCTGGCGGGGGCCCTGTGTTTCTCTGGCCCTATTTTGAATGGGGCCTTTCTACCACACTCATTAATATCATAGTACAGTCACACCTATATTCGCTCGCTGAACTTCCTGCAGAAATCCAGGCAGGTCAGAAAGAGACAGATGGACTTTTGAGAATTGGCCGCGCCGCCCCCCCGATAGAACAGCGGGCCTGTGTCGGGCCGCTGCCTCATGAAGGCGCTCACTAAGGAGCCACTGAGACTCGCTTCACAGAAAACATCCATCAAAGGACTTCTTTAACCAGAGATGAAAGGAGCCTTTTAACTCCTTCCTCTAACCGCTGACCTTCTCGCTGGAGGACGCTCTGACAGGTAAACACGGATACCCCCCTCCTGCATCGACGGCCCCGTCCTCTGATGAGCGACAGCTGCATGGAGGCCATACATGATGAGAAGATACGGCGCCCCCACCGGATTAAATGCTGGCTCTGTCCTGCATGACTGTGCGAACATGCGTGATGCGGCGGCGGCGCCGTTGTACGCACACGACTTTAATTCCTGTGTGTTCAAATGCGTTTACTCTCATGTTCAGTTCTTCTCTTACACCTGCAGAGACAACTGAGATAATTGACAACCTGTCCCTCTATCATCCAATCAGATGAATCCTTTCTGATATTTTACAGGACACCATTCGGGTGCATGAGGCGACCTCGAGGTCGATCAGCTGAGGTCATGTGAGCTTTGAGTCTCCATTTGCAGTTAGCGTTCCACATATTCTATATATTACACTCAGTTATGGTCGTCATGACGCTCCTCCAGCCCCGGAAGCAGCTCTGCTTTCCTCGTTGACATCTTCCAGTTAACCAGGAAATGTTTCGGCAAAGCCGGAGCGTCGCCCGAGGAGAGCAGAATGCTGACGTCTGTCGCTGCGGCACAAAACTCAAGCTCTTTAACCGAAACGACTTCATGCAGAATCCAACGCATTCATAAAATGAAGAGCTTGGTACTTAAGAGGGTGGAGCTGCGCCGAGCCGTTAAGATGCTATATTCAGGCTCCACGGGGCACCGAGGAATGCATGCGGGCTCGTCTGGCGCGTCCACACGAGATGTGTGAGATAAACTGCAAAGGAAGTGACACCACAGGAGCAAAATATCACAAGACTGCTCACACACACGCAACCCGACTGTTCTATACGCTGAATGCTTCTAAAGCTGCCGCCACATCTCCCTCTTAGCCGAACATAGAAGTACTTTTACATGATTCAGGTGCAGCATTGGGATCAGGAGACCCCGGCCTGCAGCCCCCGCTGAGGAAAAGCCGCTTACTGCAGCCCGTCTCGAGGCTGAGCGGCTCAAACAGAACGCCATTCAGGCCCGATTAAGATCGCATTCTGAGGAGGACAATGGGGCCACTGATCTGAGGCCAGCAGAAACAGAGACGATTGCTTCACTGACCTCAGATACACCTTCTAGACGGCTGATATCACGAAGCAGCCGAGTTACAGACTCACACATTTACATTCTCTTGTGGCTTTAAGGTTAATTAACCACATGCAGGAAACCTCAGGACAGCCTTCGCTGGAGAAACAAGGCGACCGACATAAATGCAGATTTAGATTTGGAGACTTTGACGTCCTCCCGAGGGGGAACACGCCGGCGGGACGGAAATGTTCACTGGCAGCGTTTCTTTTTTCCCCACGCTATCATCGCGATAGCAGCAACACTTAGAGCAACGTTCACTGCAGTTTACGCTTGTGGTTCGTTTATTCTCGGTGGATTATTGGATCTCTAAACCTCAACCACACAAACACAGAACCTGCGGATTCAGGACGCCGAAATCAGGCCTAGTGAGAAGAAACCTGCCGTGAGAAGTGTGGTGGACGGTTTCACTGGGAAAGCTCGCTTTATAATGACTGTTATTACACTCTGTAAAACCGTTACGCATGTAAGCGCTCAGCCGTCGGCTCGGTTCTGTCCAGCTTCATCACAGCTTTGACTCAATGCAAGGCCCGAATGTAGAAGTTCAAGATCCTTCAGCACATTTATTTATTTACAGCGTATTTATTTTTTGAGGCTGATCTGGGTAAAGATTCTGGATCATCATAATCAACCAATCATAAAATCCTACATGAACCGGGATGACTCATGATGTTCCGCCTGGATCCGGATCTGGGTGATGAAAATGTGATTTTGGGGAATGAGTCGTATGTGGTATATGTTGTGTATGTTGTGTATGACTGCAATAAAACTACAAAGGAATATTTAAAAGTACCCATTTAAATTTAGCCCTTGATTCTCACGTCGTTCTCTCTGACCAACAGCAATAGAAAGTATAGATATATAGCTATTTGATTGGACACCTTTTTCTGCAGCTGGCAGGAAACCGCAGCGGTCCAGAGTTGGCCGGTACCTTCATCGTCTGGGTCAGAACATATGAAGCAAAGTAGAGGGAAACCCGCCACAGAACCCAACCACGGCTGTTAGCATGTGCGCTACAAGCCTCTAATAACATGTGATGTGATAAACTCTATTACAGACTGAGTCTCCACCCGCCTGACAGCGGAGACCGACGAGCCCTTTGATAAATCATTCAGCGGCTCAGGATGCTGAATGATCAGCTAGCGAGATCAGAGGCCATTAAAAATAGATTTCATCATTTTGAAGAGACTGACAACACATGTTCAAACCACGGCATCACGCAAAAGAACTCGAGGAGAAGCCCTGACTAGAGATGTTAATTATTATTATATTAAAGAAAATATTATTCCTCATCAAAAGATCAAAACTGACATTTTCAATTGAAACAGTTACATGTTTAATTTGTGGTAAGATTTAAGCATAAGAGATGCTAAAAACGCATCTTTTATGTGTCGTCGCATGCTAATGCTATCATGTTCTTAGGAGAAATAAGTAGCCTACAGCTCCTCAGAGCGGCTAACATGACTGTAAATTAAACCCAACTATATAATGTTTAAGAGATAACTCCTCATTAAATTAATTTATAGCACTATTAATTTATAGCACGCCTACAGTAAATAAAACAAGTTGGTTCTGCATCCTCGGTGCTAGATTCTGCTAACGCACCTCAAATACCACGTTAAATAAGTTGTACTCCTGTCTCCTCTTACACCCAGAATTGTCCTAAAATATTTTGGTATTTTATGTTTAACTTCCTCCAGATGGAGTGTTTGGTTTAAAACGTTCCTTTAAAAAACAGCCAGAAGCTACAGAACGTGTGATTAAAACACAAGAAGTCAAAAGAAACTGCTGCGAATAAGAGGCAGAAAAAAGAAAACTACTGGCTTGGCAACGTCGCTCAAACCTCAAGGGAAATATTATGGAGTTTACAAAAAGGGAAAGGAGGAGAAGCCGCAGATGTCGTCAGCAGAGAGGGTTTATCCCCAGCGTGGGCTGAAGGGCCACACGAACACTGAGCCTCTGGTCCGGCTGCACGGTCTCATGAATGAACCATGAAGGAAACATTAGCCCCCCCACCCCTGCGCCGGCCCTCTTCTTCTGGACACTCGGACTTGTTGCGGCGCCGTGAGCAGTCCAAACGAAACCAAACCGATGAGTCTGCCTCTAGAGAGATGCGTCTCTGAGGAGAGGCATTCATCGGAGAGAAGCGCCACCCACACGGCGTTTTCCGTGTTGTGTGCGTGTGTGTGTGTGTTCTATGTTAAAATGTGGTTTGGTGGTTCCGAAGTCTTTCCCATCCAGCGTACCCCGCGTTCTGTTCTGAAAATCCTTCCAGGCCTTGACAGGAGTTTTTGAGCCAGTAAATTATGTTGATGATTTTGCAGAAAGAATCAACATCAAATTCACCGGAAGCAAAAGTCCATCTGGGTCCATCTCCGGTGACTCGACTGTACGAACACGTCTTTTAATTTCTGTCTAATTTCCTAAAGGACAAAAAATAAAAAGGACCGTGAGGAAAACGGTGAAATAATATACTCCGTGGATGTGGAGACCTGATGCTACATTTATTCAGTCGATAGAAAATGAAGCTCCTGTGGTACAAGAAGTCAACTTTTCTCTCTCCTTTATTCATCAAAGGAATCTTAACTGTCGGGGGAAGAACTGAACACAGATCGTACAGGCAGCCAAAGCAACAGAAGTATTTACAGCCCTCCTCATCTCCACTTCCTGTCCGTCTCCATCAGCCGTGTGATTCAGTTTTGCCCTCGGTGCTAAAGAAGGACAGTTTGTCCAGGTAGGTGAGGGCCTTGCAGGTCACCAGACCGTAGTAGGTCTGCAACAGGGAACACTGCCCCTCTTCCTGCCCCACGTCTTCCCAAACCGTATCCAGATCTCCGCTTGTCATTCCCGCTGAGGTGAACAGGTACCGGTAGCAGCAGGCGTTGTAGCGGACGTGCTTCTCTCCGGCAAACCTGGCACTGTGTGTCGGCGCCACTCCGGCCTTCCGAGCACAAAGACCAACAAACACCCCTGCAGGGACGGGGGCGCTGATCCGTGCAGACCCGACGTACACTTTCCGGACTACATCCTGGGATAGCACGTATGCCGTCCCCTCGCAGTATTCAGGCAGGTACTTGTCAGGGTAGAGCGCAGGAGGCAGGTAGCTGGGACTGTTCGGGTTCCGGTCAGGTGGGTCCCTCTGGACCACCCTACCAAGGTAAAGGTCCTCAGGGTGCCTGTGCAGCCCGAGTAGGAAGCCTCCGACGGCGGGGAGGTTGAGAAACACTGAATCCTTCGTCAGCAGAGCGAAACGAACCACGGGGCAGAAGGCGATTACCCAACGGAGCGCCAGCACGGTTCTTTCTGTTGGGCCACGGGGCGAGGGGTCTTCTGCACCGTGACCCTGGACCATGTCCCTGTAGTGCTCAGACTCTGTCACTAGGGCCTGTTGAGCAGCTGCAGTCTGGCTGGGCCCCAGGAAGAACAGTACCTGCACTGGAAGGCCTTGGATGAGCGTCTGGTTCCCCCATGTCCTCCTGACGGCGTCTCTCTGGCTGATATTAGCCGTGCCGCTGAAAACCAGCACCAGGAGGAAGAGGTCGGGGTTTCTGCAGGCCCTGGGGTTAGCGATGGGGTAGGCCTGAGACACATTCTCCCTGGCGCTACTCAGGTCTAGTTTCCTGGCTCGCTCTCGGACATCAGCGACGCTGCTGTCGGTGTAGAGCCCAGGCGTGGGCTGCAGGAGGTACTCCTCCACAAAGTCTGCCCCGAATAGCAGGGCGTGGAAGAGGAGCACGTTGAAGAGGAGGAAACACCACTGGTGGGTCTGCAGCCGGCACAGAGAGCACTGGAGCACGGCGGGAAGAGACAGGAAGCGTGAAGCACCACAAAGAACGACGAGTGTATACGCGGCGAAGAACCGACCCGTTACCTGCATGACGCCAGCCTGCACAGCCTTCTTCAGTCTGCGTCTGTCGGACCGCAGGTCGTCCCGCCGGGCTCGAGAGACGGTTTCTACTTTCATGAAACTTTAGCGGCCTGTAACCGTGTGCGGGTCACGTTTCATCATGCAACATTAATGATGCAGAGACGGAGCAGCTCGACCACAAGGACGTTAAATCCCCGCCCTAACAATAAAGTCTGACTTTAATCAGAAGCATTTCTTCTCTCTCACTGAAAAATCAAAATGTTTATCTTCAAAACGTTGAACGTCCAGAAGCACGTGTTCTTCTGGATGCTGCGTGAAATATCTGAAGGAGGCCCGCCGTGTCCAAAAGGCTCCACCGCTGTCTGATGCTTATTAGTAGGCAACACAAAAACCCTTCACCAACATCTTTCTGCACAGCGAAGGTAAAGTCAGGAGACGTAGCGGTCTTACCTGTGGAGCTTCCGTCACACGAGATCCTACAGCTGTTGTCACCTGTCCTCCTCCGTGTTGCCTTTGCTTGGGTTTCCCTCTCTTTTTTTGAGTCACAGGTGTGTCTGATTTCTAATCTCTCTTTCCTCCTCCTTCTTTTTCCTGTCCAGGTAAATTTATTCCGTGCATTTTCTTTTCTCGTCTCAAACCTTTATCTTTCCTATCATTTATACATTTGTGTTTATCTGTGTGCATATTCATCAGTGAAACAGATTAAAGAGCAGGAAAGCAGAGGTTTGTATTTAACTTCAAACTCACTTTAATTATGATATCTATCTATGCTATTATTTATTACATTCATTGGTGGTTCCTCAAACTTTAACTCCTTTCCAAGGAGAAAACGATCTCATGTTTTCACTGAAATATAAAGTCTCCCAGAGCTGTGCTTTGGCTCTGCCTCATAGACATGTGAATAAAGTCCGCACCCGTCAGAACTCACCCACGTTACACACCCTCTTAAAATCTTGTATTGAAGGACCTGCAGTGTTTCATTTCTCACTTTGCTGGACCTGATCGGGCTGCGGTCGAGTGTGTGAGTCACTGTAGCAGGGCGGGTCTGGTGAAGGTGAATAAAACACTGTAGCAGGGCGGGTCTGATGAAGGTGAATAAAACACTGTAGCAGGGCGGGTCTGATGAAGGTGAATAAAACACTGTAGCAGGGCGGGTCTGATGAAGGTGAATAAAACACTGTAG
Organism: Brachionichthys hirsutus; assembly: GCF_040956055.1. Classification (NCBI taxonomy): domain Eukaryota; kingdom Metazoa; phylum Chordata; class Actinopteri; order Lophiiformes; family Brachionichthyidae; genus Brachionichthys; species Brachionichthys hirsutus. Next base: position 1,517,707 of record NC_090915.1, on the reverse strand, counting down.
CAGGGCGGGTCTGATGAAGGTGAATAAAACACTGTAGCAGGGAGGGTCTGATGAAGGTGAATAAAACACTGTAGCAGGGCGGGTCTGATGAAGGTGAATAAAACACTGTAGCAGGGCGGGTCTGATGAAGGTGAATAAAACACTGTAGCAGGGAGGGTCTGATGAAGGTGAATAAAACACTGTAGCAGGGCGGGTCTGATGAAGGTGAATAAAACACTGTAGCAGGGAGGGTCTGATGAAGGTGAATAAAGGTCGAGGCCCGTTGTCTTCCCACTCACTGTCTAAAACCATGCATGTTAGATCAACTGGTTCTCCAGATCCTCTGTGACCTGCAACAGGGATAGAAAAAATAATGAATGGATGTTCAATTACTAAAAGTCACAGTAGGTCAGTCTATAACATGAGGAAACTGTGAAGTGGAATATTTAACGCGAAAGTCGCCATTTATTTAGGTAACTTTAAAATACCCACTAAAGTCCTGCGTTTCCTACTAACGCCAGCAGGGGCCAGTAAACGTTGGAAGAAGAAAGAGAAGAAGAAGGAGAAAAGGGAGAAGACGAAGAAGAAGAAGAAAACAAAAATGGCTGCTTCCATTGGCAGTTTACTGGAGGAGATCTCGGCTGTGGAGGATCCAACCGAGGAGCTGCAATGTTTAAAGACGGCTTTATTATCGATCCCCGTCGAAGCCCTGCGGGCCTCGGTGAGCGGGCAGCGGCTCAGCGCCATTTTCTCTCTGTTAAACTCAAACCACAGGTTTGTTTGTTTATCTCGGTGCATCTCGTCAATAAAGAACTGTATTAAAAGCGGAGTCACTCGGTTGTTGGCATTTTTCGTTAACGGGGAGTTCGCTTGCATAGCTAGCTAAACACTGCTCCGTTTGATCTGTGCTAGCTGTTAGCAAGCTAACCGGCATAAAGCTAGTGTGACGCGTTGTTTCACAGCCTAGCCTCACTGGCTCTGTGCAGGTGCTGTTGTTTTCTAACATGTTATAGACAGATAACACAGAACTTGTCTTATTGAGAATAAGTAAAAGACTTTGTTGCACCTGTGAAAATACTTTTTTTCCGGTTTGATGGCAGTCACGTGATCTGTCTCCAGGCCGCAGGTTGAGCTGTGTGTCGACATCCTGGAACGCATCTTAATGGCGCTCAGCCCTGAAGTCCTGGTGCAGAACTACAGAGCGGAGCTCCAGGCGGGTCTGACGCATCCTCATGACAACGTTAAGGTTCTGGCCTTGACCCAGGTGGGCTGATCTCACTCCCGTCACCGGGGGCAGGCGGCTGCTGCTGGATTAGTGACTCCGTTTCCCCCTCAGATTGGGAGAATCATCGGGCATCCCGACGCCGTCGGCGAAGTCCTCAACAACCACGGCATTCTGGGAGCGGTGATTCGCTGCGTTGGAGAAGAGACGATGGCTGTGGCAAAAGAGGTGAGCGGAGAAGCGCTAAAATGACCTGCATGCGGTTTCACCGAGCCCGCCGGCTGCAGCGACCGTTTCTGCTCTCAGGCCATCAAGGCGTTGTCGAACCTGAGTCGCTCCAAGCCCGGCCTGGACGAGCTGTTCCAGAGCGACCGGCTGAAAGTGCTGAAGGATGTGATGGCCGCCAGTGACGCCGTCAGATATCGGGTGTACGAGGTGAGACTGTAATCTGATGACACACGAGAGGAGAGGAGGTGAAAGCGGCTCCCCTGACGACGCCTTTCCCTTCTGCTTCAGCTGGTGGTTGAAATCTCGTCCGCCTCTCCCATTTCTCTCGGCTACTGCGCAAACAGCGGCTTAATTTCTCAGCTGCTTGGAGAGCTGACAGGAGACGATGTACTGGTCAGGTAATCAGATTACTCGTGTCATAGATGCCTCTGCGCCGCTGTGATGCGGCTTCATCACCGCGTCTCATTGCTGCTCGCTCCAGAGCTACAGCTGTTGAGATGATGACCGCTCTGGCCCGGAAGCAGCACGGCCGCCAGTATCTGGCCCAGCAGGGGACGATGGACAAGATCTCCAACATGATCAGAGGAGCAGAGACCGACCCGTTCTCCTCCCTCTACCTCCCTGGTGAGCCTGGGGGAAACGGCTTCTTCCAGCTCAGTCGTGAACGGATTTGTGGGAGCGCTTCTTTTAGACGGATCTCTCCTGCAGGTCTGGTGAAGTTCTTCGGAAACCTGGCCATCATGGAGAGTCCGCAGCAGGTTTGTGAAACGTACCCGGCCTTCCAGAACAAGGTGTTTGAGATGGCTCTGGACCCGGACCCCGCGATGATCGGGGTCGCCCTGGACACTTTGGGATTACTCGGCTCTACCGTGGAAGGGAAGCAGGTCCTTCAGAAAACAGGTTCGGCTTGTCGGGCGTCCCGTATTTAATTGAGGGATCTTTGATCCGCGGTTCCTCTCGGGTGTCATTTCTTCTTCTTTTGTTCTGTTCCATCAGGAGAGAAGTTCAAGTCTGTGTTGCTGAGGATGAGCCAGCTCGCCAGCGCCGGCGCCACGGAGCTCCGGGGGCGCAGCTTGGAGGCCATATGGCAGCTTCTGGGTCTACAGGTACGCCCGCCCCACGCGAGGAATGTTGGGCGCTGTCCCGTCTGTGGCGTTAACGGCCGTGTTGATGTTTGGTCGCAGCCCGTGGAGCAGACGGACGACCTCCTGGCCCTGACGGAGTCCTGGTTCCGCCTGCTGTCCGACCGGCCCATGGAGCTGATGAGAGACATCAGCGGTCAGCCCTTCCCGGAGCTGCACTGCGGCGCTCTGAGGATATTCACTGTGAGCGCGCCGAGCCTCGTTCCCTCCTCGTTCCCTGACCTTTTGTCGGTTGGCGTCCCCCCCCCAGTACTCGTTTGTGTGCGTTCCAGGCCATCGCCACTCAGCCCTGGGGTCAGAGGTTAATGATCGACACTCCCAGCTTCATGGAGTTCGTTCTGGATCGCTCGACGGGCCAGACGAAGGAGGCCAAAGACGCCAAGTTTGAGCTGGTGGAATCTCTGGCGTGTTCGTCGACGGCGGCGGAGATACTGGGCAGCCAGAATTACATCCGTCTGAAGACGTACCTCCGAGAGGGACGCTACTACGTTTCAGCCGTGGCTTCCGTCGGCACAGAAGGTGCAGACTGAGTCCAACGCTCGGCTTCAGGTCACGGCTCTCCGGTCGATGCTTAAGTGGCGGGTGAGCCGGGGTTAACGTGTCGGATGCGTCTGCACTGGCAGAGACGGTTCCATTAATGAACTTTATCGTATTCCTGCTCTGCTTGAAGCTTCTTATTTCCTGGATTCAAAGTTTTCTTTTTTTTTTTTTTACAATAAAGGATTCTATCAAACGGCATGTTTACCTGTCAAGTATGTTGTAAATAAATCAACAGTTTATTGGTTCAACTTCTGTTCTTCGTCATCTCCACTAGAAGGCGACACTTGTAGTAACTAGTACCATTTTATTATCCCTTCAAAATAAATACGCATACAATAAAAAAAGATGCCTGCTTCTTGGTAAACATAAATAACAACAAATCCTACTCAAATGTACAAAATGCAGCAAACAAATATCAGTTATTGTGCATCCCGTCACGTTTTACTGCCATTACTACATTAGCCATGTTGCCAGCGGCGACATTAAACTCGTACATCAAAACGAGCCAATCAGAACCTTCGAATGGCTCAAGTGGGAGGGAACACGAGCACGAGTTATTTGATCGTACTAATAAGTTCGAGCGCGGCGAGCACTTCCTGTTTGGAATAAATCATTCACAAGACTTCCCTGGCGTTCTCTTCCACCGTGAGACGGCGAGTAAAACCGGCGTTCTGTTTGAAAGCAGAATGGAGGTGAGGACACACACTCAAACACACTGGGGGGGGGTCACCACTCCCTGGCATCCATAGACACAGAAGCAGGGGCCGGTTGTGACCCCCGGGGGTCGCCACCGCGGTTTGGTTGAGGGTCGTGCGATCTGCCTCAACGCAGGCGGAATAAAGAACAGAGCAATCAGCTTCCAGGCGAACCCCCGACCAGCACCCTGCCAGCTGTTATTGGGTCCCGCCCAACAGCCAAACTCACGCTTCCTACAACACTTAGTACTTCCTGTTTGCGCGGCCTCACTTCCTGCGTGCGCTCCCCGGCCTCTTGATTTGCCAGAGGTGGTTGTGGATGATCAGGGCGTCGACGCTGACCGACACCGACCTGGCGGGGATGACGGTGAACTGCTTGCGGTCAGAGTTGTATTTGTAGAGCCTGTCGACCATCTTGTGGCCGATGGAGCGCGGCCCCGTCCCCGTGAACTTCACCAGCTCCCCCGTGTCCGGTGAGAAAGAGTAGACGGCACGGAATTGGCAGCCGCCGTCACGGAAGAGGATGATGAGGTGGTTGGAGTCGCACTTTTCCAGCTCCTGTGAGTAAAAGGAGGCGAAACACACGTTTAAAACACGGCGAGCAAAGTGAGGGAGGCGGGCCTTTAAAATGAATGATCTCTATATTAATAAACGACTGATCTGACCTCCAGAACGGCGTTCTTCTGGGTCTCATTGACCTTTCCCGCCAGGCAGCAGTGAGCAATGGCGTTGATGATGATTGGCTTGTTGGATTTGGTGCTGGGCTCCTTGAAGAGTTTTGGACCTTTGGTGTACAGAACAGAACAGAATGGGACAGGACAGGAGAGGACAGGGCTAAGCTAAGCTAAGCTAAGCTAGCACTGCATTCTGTGGCCATCCGACCACCTGACGTAGAATACTTTAAAAATACTCGGTTCTGTACCGCTGTACTCCACTGAAGTGATGGAAGACGCCATCGAGCCGTTGTCCCAGTCCCGCTCCGTGTTCCTGCTGGACATCCTGCTCAGGACCGCGAAAGACTCCATGGAGCACGCGGACGCAGCCCTGGAGCACACACACGCACACACACACACGCGCACGCACACACACACGGGTCAATCGAGCGTCTACACACGGTGGGGTTCCCCACACGCAGCACGGGAAGCCTGACCTCTGTGACCCCGCCCCACCAGAGATCACGCTGTCTGCCTCGGGCGCCAAGGACAGCGTCGACCCTCGGTGGCTGCAGCTCAGATCGGCTGCAAGAGTCAGACGGGAGGATGGAGTTAACGCACCTGCGGAACCACACAACCGCCGGGTCGCAGACGGGTGACGCAGCCTGGCGCCGTTCAGGTGACATCACAGCTGGACACAGAGCCGAGGCGGACAGTAACGCGTCCTTACGTGTCGTGGATCCCATCGGGAGGCTGCTGGACTCGCCTCGGTGAAGAGATTTGGGTCTGTTCCTGCGGGATTTTGTCCGTGGGCGGGGCTTGACCAGGCCCTGCTCCTCCATCAGTGCCTCCTGCTTCCGTCGCAGGTGCTCCTGCTTGATGAGCTCTCTCCTGGCCTTCTCCTCCTCCTTGCGGAAGCGGTCCTCCTCTGCCTTGCGCCTTGAGTAGAGGGACGGAGGGTCACGTGCCGTTCGTCCCCGCCTGACCCGGCGAGCGTGCGTCTCCCTCCTACCTGGCCTCGTCTCGTTTCAGCTCCGTCTCCGCTTCCTGCTGCTGTTTGCGGACTCTCGTCTCTTCCGCTTTGCGTTGCTGCTTCAGGAGGAAGGCGGCGCGGCGTTTGGCCATCTCGTCCGCTGCTTTCTCGTCATCCTGGAGATTAAAAAAGAAGATTCTTTTAAAAGGCGATGGTCAGCGTCAGTATTTATGCTTCACAGTCGTCCCCTTTACCTTGAAGAAGAAGCCTAACACGCTCTTCTGCTCGCCGTCTGCAGCGTTCTCTAGGGGTTCTGATAGGTCGACCTGAATCAGGTGACCTTTAACCCTGGCCTCCTTCTCATCGCCCTGCTCTGGTCCTTCAGCCTGTGATTGTGGCGCTGATGCTCTAGAGATGGCCGGTGGGTCCGGAGCATCCACACAGAACTCCTCCTGGGTTCTGGAGGTGCCGTCTCTCGGACCACCCCTCCGTGCCTCGGCGCCGTCGGCGCCGCTGTCCTCGGCCTTTTCTCTCGCCGATGCAGGACCTCGTCTGGCTCCGCTGCGCTGGCTGGAGCTGAGCTTGGGGGGGCGGCGGGTGGGGGTTGAGCTGTTGCCAAAGTGAACGGCGAAGGTGTTGGAGTCCGAGGCGTGTTCTGGAGGCGGGGCCACGCGCTTCATCAGCAGGCCTTGCTGCAGAGTGAGCTGCAGCATCTGCTGCTGGATGGAACTGATGGCCTCATTGAGCAGATCGATGGAGTGGGACTCCGCCCCCAGGCCGCTCAGCCTGCCGTCTCTGCTCACCTGACCTCCCTCTGGTTGCCCCGCCCTGGCCTGGACCTTCAGAACATCCAGACAGGAGTCATCCTTGCAGGACTGGGTCCTGGCTTTACTTTTATCGGCTGGGTCTGCGGATGCTGAGTGTTTCAGGGGCAGCGGGAGAGTGTCGCTCTTCCCGTCGCTCTTCCCGCCGCTCTTCTTCACGATGTTCAGGAATGCAGCTTTTCCCAGCTTCAGCCGCTGGCGTGCTGACAGCGTCTCCATCTTCTTCTTCTGGTACTCAATAGCGCGTCTCTGCTCTTCCAGCTGCATGTGAAGCTGCAGCTGCTCTGAAGGCACGACCGGAGGACCCGCCTCCTTCCCCATCCAGTCGCTCCTCGGTTGCCAGGGGAGGCAGGCGGCGACCTCGGAGCCGTCCGGCGTGGTCTTCTGGGAGCTGCTGGTGCTGGAGAAGCCGTCACGAAGGCCCAGTTTGAGAAGCTTCCTCTCTGCGAAGCTGGTCATCCTGACGCTGGTGCTGCCCGACCCGCTGCAGCTGCTCGCCCAGGACACGGTGCTGAGACCAGGGCTGGAGCGTCCGCTGCAGTCCTCCTTATCGTCCCGCTCGCTGACCTTGGAGTCTTCTCTCAGTTTGGCCGACTCTCCCTCCGCCTCTCCGAAGTCAAACACTCCCCCCTCTTCCAGGTATTTGCCCTTTCCTCTCTTCGCCACTTCTTCTGTCAGATCCATTGGATCGTCCTCCTCCTCCTCGTCTTCCTCGAGGTCTGCGATGTCAGAGTCTGAGTCTTGCCCAAGAGGTGAAGGCTCTCTGGACAAGTGAAGGAAGAAGCCTTGGGGGGGCTTCGTGCCTCTCGACGCTTCCTTGGGTGGCCTGAGCGATCCGGACACCGACTCCACCGGGCTCTTCCTCCGTGACGTGACCGGCGCTCTTCTAGCAGTCGCTGCCGACCTTCGGCGAGTCTCACCGCTCTCCTCCTCCTTGTTCAGGGTGATGGTCTTTTCTTTGGCCGTCTTGGGGACGGCCGGCATCAGGGGCTCCAGATGGTAGCCGTCGGACAGAAAGGGGCCCGCGTCAGGCCGGGGGGGGCGGCGGGTATTTGGAACCCTCGGGGCGGATGTTGCACTCTGGATTTCCAGCTCATCCTGTTCCATGTCGCTCCCGAGTCGACGGGCGCCGGCAACCAGCTCGTCCTCGTCTCTCTCCTCATCCTCGTCCTCGATGCGCATGTGACTCAGCAGGCTGTGGACGCCGAGTCGGTGCCGAGGCGGCTGGGGACTCGACCCCATCATGACGCTTGAGGCCAGGCTGTCTTTGCTGATGGAGCGACCCAAGCTGCGACCCAAGCTGATACCGTCTGCGTCGTCGTCGGGGGGGCAGTGCAGGGCGTAGGGCACCGGCTGGGATACGGGCCTGGACAGGAAGGAGGGGGTTAAATAAAGCACGAGGGGATGAGCTGATCTCGTTTAAAGGCGAGGCCTCACCTCGGCCTCCGCTCCGGCCAGGCCGGCTTTGGGGGCCGGCGCTGTTGGTCTGTGCACGCCATCGATGTCGAGCGGTTCGTCTCTGCACGGGAGACAGGACATCAGAGAAAGGATGGAGAAACGATCCGAAGTCCCTGCTGCTCCTTCCTGCCTGATTCCTTTCCTTCCTACCTGAAGCGTTCTCCTCGGCCCCTCTGTGTCGGCGCCGTCTCGGGGGGGGTAACGTCGGGGGCGGGCTCGGCGAGCTTGTGTCGGTGCTGCAGGCACAGATCAGACGCTCGGTCTAGAACACCCCTCACATAATGTGGAAGCCCTGCAGCAATGCATTGTGGGCCGCTTTAAGCTATGCCTGTAGAGAACAGAGTGATGAGATCAAACCTGAGGTCGGGGCTCAGGGGGGCGTTCGAGACATCTGCGGCGTTGGATGCTGTCAGGAAACGGCGTTTGGTAACGGAGACGGGAAGATGAGGCCGCGAAGCCTTCGGCTGCAGCAGCAGCCTCACTACAGGGACGACA
>NC_090915.1:1381998-1504498 GCF_040956055.1 Brachionichthys hirsutus | reverse complement strand
TTGTTGTTCCATGAAGCTATGGGATACGTTCAGTCACAAACACTTTGCGTGTGTAAATAATAAAAACCGCTTCGTCATTCCATATTAAATAAAAAGCTGTGTGAATAAAACACGTTTAAGAGATGTTCAGTTCCAAGAACAATCCGAACTTCATTGGATCAGTCTGGGAGCTTTTAACATTCTTTTATCATTTGGCAAAGTGGATTAGACTATGATTTAAATCAGTCTGGCCAAAGGGCCGTTACCGCACTACGCCCCATCCTCATTGTTATTTTTGTCCTGTGATTTAGACTCGATTACTGCAGCATGTTTTATTCTTTATTCTGCTCTAAACAGGCACAAATAAAACCAGAGGGAACTTTTAAATACACCCACTTTCCAGATAAATGTAATGTTATTCGATACATAAATCACTCAGAAAACATACTTTAACAGGTAGAAAGACGAGCTCAACAAACATCAGAGTTTTCATGCTGCTACCACTAGGTGGCGCTAGCCACTCACATCAGTAGAGCTCTTGAAAGCAATGAATGAATTCAAATAAAGCAGGAAAGCCTTGTTTTAATACTCGACAGCAGCTTTTATTGAATCAATGGATTTTTTTTACAAAACAATTAAATCAGGAAATCTGTCTTTGCAAACTACAACTCTGCATTTAAGTCGATTTTGAATGACGACATCTCTCTGTAAAACACATCTTCTTCTCTGAATTAATTTATAAAACACCTTGAACCACACCCGGTTACAAAGCGCAGGCGGTGTTAAACACACAAAGGTCCCCGTCTCTTTCACAGTGTTCTCCACGTTGAAGATTTCAAGGAATCTCACAAAATACGTTGCTTTTCTCCGGAAAAACAAAATCGCACTGGCACCATTTTAAACTGGCAAATGTAACAATTCAAGGTTCCCGCGACACTTCTGCAATTTAACACGTAACTGGTCAAACATGGCAACCACACACACCAATCTGTGCGACTCCGGCATGAAATAAAGCAACAGTCTTTGCATCATAAATGACCACAACTCAATTCCTCATCATCAGCCCAGACCATTATTTAACAAAAGTAGACTCGGATGCATTCATCACTCATTTAGAAAAATATCTCTCAACTGATAAAAGATACTTGCTGTGTGCCTTAAGGTCCAAAATCTCACAGTAAGATCTGTTTTTGTTCAACTAAATGACTCTCGTCATCGTTTCTCAAGCAAGCAACAAAAATGTAAGGTGACATTTAACTTATTTCATCATCATAACAGACTCAGTGATAAGACTCATTGAAATGCAGTTCAGTAACAAAACCCGTCGCTTTTAACAAGATGACAGAGGTTAAAATAGAATTAATTAATACTGAAAAGTTTACAATTATCTATAAAGTTGAAAAAATATGTACAACAATAACAAGTTCCAAAATATAAAATTAATGAAGGCAGACGCACCACAAGATTGAAATAAATCCAGTAAATGAAGCAACACAAGTAAAATAAATAGCCAGTGTACATCTAGGAGGCCTCGTTCTCCTTTTACAGTGTCTAATACATAACAGAGCAACACAAACGTAAAAAGCATAAATATAAAAGCCTCTTCTTTATATTTCAGGTCAACAGAAGGACATAAATAAATACAAAATTACTCAAACTGTTCTTAACGTTAGTATAAAAACGTATAATAAAAGGAGTCTGTTCATTCTGGAGACAGGTTGTCATTGTCTTTGGATTTTTGTCCGTTTTACAAGCGTCTACTTAAACTGGTCTGGGATCAGATTCATCTGCGAATGCATACTTGTGGGCGGGCTTGAAATTCCCTCTGACCAATCAGACATGTTAGAATGTGGGGAGGAGCTGGACCATTGGTCAGGGGAGCCGGGGGAGGGAGTGAGAAACGGATGGTCAGGCACCTGCAGCTGGTGGTTGGGTGTGTTGTCCATGGGTGCAGAATAGCTGTGCTGGGAAGGAGGGGTGAGGAACTGGTTGCCCAGGATCTGCGTCTCCTGGGGCATTACGGTGTGGATGGGCATCGAGAGGCCTGCCCCGTTGCTCTGCTGCATGTCGGAACCATTCAGCTCGACGTTTGGGAAGCTCTGGTTTAGCGGCTGCCCGGCTGTGGTTGAGTTGGAGTTCTGGTGCTGGAGCTGCCGTGAGCGAGCCTGCTGCATCATGTGTGCCGAAGAGCCCAAGTGACTGCTCTGCAGATTCTGGTAGCCCATGATGTGAGAGAGTGTGGCCGCGCTGACGCCATGCAACGCGCCCATCATGCCGTGCGACATGGGCGGAGCCTGGGCGAAGCCTCCTGGCTGGCCTACCCCCGGGTGCATCCTGGCGACCCAGTCGCACTGGCCTCCTCTGCTGCCGCCGATGGAGGCTGTGCCCTGACTGTTGGGGCTGGACACCGGCAGATGGGAGAGACGGGGTGGGTTTGTGTCAAAGGACATGCAGCCCATATCCTTAGCCATGCTCATCTGGCCCATGTGGTCTCCGCTGCCTTGCAGGTGATTCAGAGACACAGGTGGGGATTGCTGGAAGGGCGACGTTATAGGAGGGGAGGCCACATCAGACAGGTAGCCATGCGGTGACTCGAGGGAATCGACCGGGGAGAGGACAGCTAATGTGTCCAACAAGTTGCCCTTCCCGTCCAGGGACTTCTTCTTCTTCATTCTATCTTTAACCCCATCTTTGCCTCCTTTCCCAGCAGAGCTAGGCTTACGGACTTTCTTGACGGACAAGGAAGGCTTCAGGTTGCTAAAATAGTCCTTGGGGGAGGAGAGCGGCGGGGAGAAGCTGGAGGTGGTGAGTGGCGTGTTGTGGAGCCCTGGACTTCTTACCACGTTGAACTCGTCCAGAAGCCGGACGATGTCGTGGTGCATGCGTTCCAGGGCAATGTCTCTGGGCAGCTGGTCAAGATGGTCGGTGACTTCCCGATTGGCAAAGTGCTCCAAAAGAACCTTGGCTGTCCCGTAGCTGCCTTCACGGGCCGCAAGGAAGAGCGGCGTCTCTTCCTAAGACGCAAAGAAAGAGTTAGCCCACCAGACAGGACCACTGTGCACGTGAAACACGTGCACCCCAGGAACTTCATCACATACCTTGTTGTCTTGCATGTCTTTGTTGGCACCGTTTTTCAGCAGCACCACCGCAGCCGCCACGTTATTTACGGCCGCGGCCCAATGAAGAGCAGATTTACCTGCAGACAGAACCAAACAGGGGGAGGGTTGACGATCTATCGCAACAGCCAGGCCAGTAGAGCAGTGGTGACGATAGGCCGACTACACATCAGGTACCAGAATCATCGCTGGCGTTAGCATCGGCGTGGCAGTTGATAAGCTCTTCCACCATGCCATCAACCGCCAACCTGGCTGCCAGGATCAGTGGCGTGGTTCCGTCGTGCATACGCGCGTCGAGATCAGTGGCGCGGTTTCGGATTAAAATCTGAAAGAACACGAACTTGTTCACGCGTTTGATCTTTTTTATTTATCAGAAATCAAAGCCCAGAGAGACTCTCAGAGGGCAGAGGAAGACGCTACCTGGAACACTCCCTGCGCGTCGGCAGCCACGGCAGCGTGAAGCGGCGTGCGACCCATGTTGTCCTGAACGTTGGCATCGGCGCTGGACTCCAGGAGGCGTTTGGTAGCATCGGAGCGGGCGTAGCGAGCAGCCAGGTGGAGCGCAGTCTCACCTGTGCGGTCAGTCTGGTTATGGAGGTTGGCGCCCTGGTAAATGAAGTCAGAGATGATTTCTGCTGAGGGATCCTCTTCCTCTTCACTGTTTCCGGTCTCCAGTCCTCCACCGCTGCAGGAGGCGATCATCAACGGAGTGAAACCATCTGGAAGTGAAAGAGGAGCATCAGATCCTGTCTGTCATTGTTCATACAATCCTAAACGTCTTTCTGTCCAATGGCAGGTGAACACACCTGGTCCTCTGACGTTCACATCCATGCAATCATTCTCTGTCTCTCCTTGAGGAGGTGTCGGAGCAATGGAGGCAATCCGAAGGTCAGCTGCATCCAGATGCTGCTGGGTCCATTTCCTGTGGTCAGTACGGTCACGCAAGTCCAGCATGGCCTGCTCTTCAAACTGACAGAAGCCAATCCACACAGCGTTAGCATCAGTAGCTCACATGTAGACAGTTCGCTGCTCGGAGAAGACTCCATCTGTTTGCCTCACCCTGAACCGCCTGCACTCTGGATCTTCATCGTCCCATTCGTTTTGATTGTCGTCCATGAGATTTATGTCGGCGTTTTTGATAGGCCTATTGAAACGGGGCGGTAGGTCATATTAATGTTAGAGGCTAAGTGATCAAAAGTAGGCCGAGATTGCCTTCATCTTCCTCTGCTTACTTCAGTCCAACCGAATCCTCGCCCAGCGGCTCTCTGCGCTTCTTCTTGCTGGGCTCGGACACTTTGAATCCCTCAGGAAACCAGAGCTGGCCGTGCTCCCGCCGTCGCTTACGGGAAACCAGAACGCCAAGGCAAACGAAACCCAAAGCAGCCAAGCCCAGGAAGACGATGTACATGGGATAGAGCTCGGGTCCGGGGGAAGGTCTAACACCTGGAAAGAGCGTCACTAGGTGTTAGAAAATATTTCAACATTTGAGGTAATAGTAATTATAATGTTTTGAAATGATAAGAGGCGTTACATACTTGTGACGGCTTCGATATAAGGGACATTGAGATTCCCGCTGGAGGCCAGGGCGCCGAGGAACGCGGCGACGTCTGTGGCGCTCTGGAAGCATTCGGAGGACTGCTGGTAACACTGGCGGTTGTCGATCTCCAGGTACACCACAGAGCTACAAGCAGAAAGGTGTGGAAACAAAGCCATCAAACGCGTGATATTAAAGCACACACAGAGGAGTCGCTGCCTTGTGGTCCCTACCCTTTGACCTGCACGGGGTCCAGCTCTCTGCGTTTCCGAGGGATGACCATGGTGGACACGCTTTCCTTCACCTGATCCAGAACACTGGCCGGCACGGAGGCCCACTCGGGCCAACCATCCGCCGAGCGCTTCAGCACGTTGTGCTTAACCAGATCCTGCTCGTTTCCGTAGTAAGGGAAGATCATCGGCTCTCCTTTGGCATCGCGGCGGAACACCACATTGGTGTGGAGAACGCTGCTGAGGTCCCTGAGGAAAGCTGAGGAATGATTCCTGAGCTGTTCCGGAGGAATGTGGACCACCAGAACCAGGTGTCCATCCGCCAGCTTCTCTGGCATGTTGGCACAATCGAGTCCGTCCCATTCGCATTCTGCATTATTGCATCCCTGGTCACAGTGGCCATCAGCGTAGTGGTCTTTACAGTACTGGTCATACAATGGGCTGAAAGACAGGGCGGAGACTCGGTTAGCATCCTGATCGCCATCTGTGCAAGAATAAAAGACAGCAAAAAAATATATTGTTGGCATTTAAAGACCTACTTGCATTGTCCTTCTTGTCCCTGACAGTCGAATCCGTCATAGAGACACCCGGGGCTGTTGCACTGGCCGTCACACTTCCCGTCGTTGAAGTAGCGCCAGCACTGCAGGGACGCCGAGCAGTTTTGCCAGGGATCATCAAAATTAAGTGAGCAGTCGCCGCCGTCCCAGCCGCAGGCGTGGTTGTTGCACAGGGAGTCGCAGATGTGGTTCCCCGCCCACTCGTCACACTGAGGAATCTCGCAGCTCACCTCCACTTCCGGAGGCGGCGTGATGTCCCTGCCAAAGCCCCCCACAAAGGAATAGTCTAGGATGTGGCACAGCAGGCCGTTGAAGTTGCTGGGGCAGCTGCACTGGAAGAAAGGCACGTCTGAGGTGATCTGGCAAGTGCCCCCGTTGTAGCAGGGGTTTGAGATGCAGAGGCTGTCGGTGGGGGTCTGGCACTCGGGTCCGGTGAAGGCCGGTGGGCACAGGCAGCGTGGGCCCAAATGACCAGACACACACGTACCCCCATTCCTGCAATTCAGACTCCCGCAGGAGCGGGAATCGTACTCGCAAGAAGAGCCGGTGAAGCCCTGTGGGAGCAGAAACGGAGGGACGCCATGATGAACGTGCTGAACGTGACTTCACTCTGACGTGAGTGGATCACGCCGCTCGACTCACAGGTGGGCATTTACAGATGAACCCATGAGGTGTGTTGCTCGCAACAGCACACGTTCCTCCATTCCTGCAGGGCCGACCTTTGCAGCCGTCAAACACCTTGTCACAGCGCTGACCTGGAGGACAGAAGCGAAACGGGCGTCACCGTTTGGACGCTGTGCACAGGTATATGACGTCACGTTTGCACGCTGCTAGATGCTCGGCGGTACCTGTATATCCAGTGCGGCATTCGCACCGGTAGCTGTTGGTGAGCTGTATGCAGTTGTAGGAACCTCTGGGGTCACAGGGGTCGGACAGACACTCGTTGACATCACCTTCGCAGCGCTCGCCTACGTAGCCGGCTGGGCACACACACTGATAACCTCCGACGCGGTCCACACACTTCCCGTTGTTGAAGCACTTGGGCTCGTTGGTCAGCGGCTCGGTGGGCGGGTTGCAGTCGTCCAAGTTAATCTCACAGTGGACACCTATCGCAGAGCGAATTGTTGTTAGACACGGTCTCTGTGGACGCGTGCTTGTGGACGTGATGCGGGCATGTGCACCTTGCGTTCCTCGGGGACAGGAGCACTTGTACGTGTTGATGAGATCGATGCAGGTTCCTCCATTCTGACAGGGCTGGGACTGACACTCATTGATCTCTTTGGAGCAGTTTCCACCGTGATAGCCGGGGACACACTGGCGGAGAAAGGTTCTGATTAGAGCATCAGAGTGTGACGATCCAGTCGTTCAGTCGTCGACCATCATTACCTCCCCCCCAAGGAGGTTCTGTTTCTGACAGGTTTGTTTGTCTGGGTTAAATTCCTACCTCACAGCTGTATCCTCCGAGATAATCTGTACAGATGGCGCCGTTGTGGCACGGGTTCGGCGAGCACTCGTCCACTTGTTCCTGGCAGTAGCTGCCGGTGTAACCGGCCTGGCATCGGCAGTAATGTGTGCTTCCTGCATCCAGACACTGGCCTGAGTTCCTGCACAGGTGAGCCACGCCCACACCTGAAATCATAGAGGAGAGTTATAGAATGTTCAGATTACACGTGGCATAGAGGATTTTAATCTCAAAGATATTTGAAAGATATTTCTTGTACCTTGTTGTTTGGCTGCGACCTCACATGACACACTGGGTATGTCACAATACAGACCAGTCCACCCAGTCTGGCACTGGCAGGTGTACGAGGCTCCTTGCTGCCAGCACGACCCTCCATTTTTACAGGGAGACGAGTCACACCAGCGCACAAGGTTCTTCACAAAGACGAGAAAGGCAATGGTTAGCGTGTTTTGTGATTGGCGGTAAAGGTCGAATCTAACGGTGATGATGTCGCCCCCTACCTGACAATTGACTCCCGTGTAGCCATGAGGACAGGTGCACTTGTATGTCCCGTAGCTGTCGAGACAAGTGCCTCCATTGAGGCACGGCCTGGAGTCACACTCATTGATATCATATTGGCAGTAGCTGCCGGTGAATCCGGGAAGACACAGGCATGTGAATGCGTTGATGGCGTCCACACAGGTGCCACCGTTGAAGCAAGAGCTGAGGAGACACCAGAACGCCGTGACGCCGCGTGCTCCGGGCCGATTCGTAAAGTACAAGACGAGGCGAGCTACCTGTCGGTGCAGTCGTTGGTGTTGATCTCACAGTTGATGCCACCAAAGCCAGGCGGGCAGGTGCAGGTGTAGCTGTCGACCCAGTCGGTGCAGTTGGCACCGTTCTTACAGGGGTTACTCTCACACTCGTTTATGTCCTGCTCACATCTGCCGCCTCGAAACCCAGGCAGACAGGTACAGGTGAAGCGGTTGATGCCATCGTGGCACAGGCCACCGTTGCTGCAGGGATCTGAGGCGATAAGACAGGAAGTAAACGTCGCTGTCGATGCCCTGCGCAGCAGACAGGAAGCAGCATTCTCCGATGAAGAGCTGGTCCTTACTTGGCTTGCAGTCGTCACTGTCCGTCTCACACTTCTGGCCAGCGTAGCCCGGCTGACACTCGCACTGGTAGCCGCCCATGGTGTTATGGCAGAGAGCGCCATTGCGACATGGGCTCTTCACACACTCGTTGATGTCAATCTCACACGTTTGACCTTCAGGGAAGGCAAATAGAGATGAAGAGGAGTTAATCAGAACACAGTGAACACTCAGATTTACGTGGAGAGCGGAACGGAGGTCCAGGTTGATACCTTGCCATCCCTCGGGGCAGATGCAGGAGAAGCTCTGGTAGTCTTCGGACTCCTTGCAAACGCCACCGTTTTTACAAGGTCTGGGGCCGCAGGGCGCCAGTAGCGTCTCGCAGTTCTCCCCTGGTGAGACAGAGGCGGCACGTCGGCGTTTGAGCAGGCGAAGTGAACGACTCCAACGTTAAACACAGAATTATTCACAACAGATAACACGTTTACGTCCCACTTCCTCATCCATTTCCATGACGACTTAGCCAAACAGGAAGAGCCTTCCTGTTTCCTGCTATTGTGTGATCACAGACAGGAAAGAAGAAGTGGGAATAGGGCTTTGAGCAGGCTCAAAACACACACACGCACACCCACACACACACACACACACACACACAGAGTTGATCTTTCCATGAGGAGATGCCAACCGTCCCTGTTAGCAGCTATCGGGTAATATTCCTTAAAACAACATGACACTGAACCGGATAAGCCTCGTCTGCAGCAGTGGAAGATCATCGATACATTTTCAGACACATGCAGAAGGCAGAATCATCAAATAACTATATTATATATACGGTAACCCGGCAGTATTTTGATCCTTTGCATGAATTACTAGAAAAGCACTCTGAGAGCGCAGACCTCCGCCAAGCAGCTCAGTTTAGGAGTTATTCAGGAAAAGCACACCTTCATTGATGCCGGTTTGGCAGAACAAACATTTCAGAGTGATCCAGAATGCAGGATCTCTTCTGGATCCTCACTACATTTTAATCATCTGTTCCTGGTAACATGTTGCTAACAGCCAGACACACAGAGACAGAACAGCACGCCGCTCTGTGTCCTACCGGTGTAGGGCAGCAAACAGTTGCACTTGTATCCAGCAACATCATCAATGCAGGTGCCCTGGTTGAGGCAAGGGTTGGAGGCGCACTCGTTGATGTTAGTTTGGCAGTTAGGTCCTGAGCAGGTGGGATTAGAGAACACGGCGGGGTGAGGTACAGGCTACCAGGGCGCACACACACACACACACACACACACGCACACACGCGCTGAGCAGAGCAGCTTCCAACTGACCGGTGAAGCCGAGCCTGCATGTGCAGTGGTATCCGCTGGTCATGTCCTTGCAGGTCCCCCTATTCATGCACGGGTTGGACTCGCACTCGTTGTTATTGAAGTCGCAGCTTTTGCCGCTCCAGCCGGAGTCGCAGGTACATTTGTAGCTTCGGCGCAAAGCAGCATCAAGCCGGTCAGTGTGTGCGTGACGTTTAACAGACGACGTGATCTGGACCTGATCTGTGCTCACCCATTGATGAGGTCCTGGCAGCGGCCGTGGACGCAGGGGTTGCTGCTGCACTCGTCCACCTGAGACAAACAGGTGGCGTCGTTGTAGCCCTCGGGGCACAGGCAGGTGAAGCCGTTGGTGCCGTCGACGCACGTGCCCCCGTTGTGGCAGGGGTTTATGGCACATTCGTCGATGTCGATGTTACACATTGTTCCTGGAAGGCAGGGGGGTTTGGTTTCAGGACAACAGAATGTCCCACATCTGGACGCTTTGTGCTTGCTGAGGTGGACAAAGGGGAAAGCTAACGCGAAGCATTCAACAGGCATTAGCTGTAGATGCGCCAATGTGTGCTTAGCCTGGCGGCCCCTAGAGGCCCCTTTGCTTCTTCGCCATTGATTGGGTTTGAATAGGCAGCTGGATCCGAGAGGGGGAGGCGCTGCCAGGGGAGGGGAGGCTCACCCAGGGTTGTTTACAGGGACAGAAGGCCAGACCCATTTCACACAAAGCCGAGCAACAATTAAACTCCCCTCTTTACCCCCCCCCCCCCCCTCCTCTGGTCTTCATCAATCAGGAGAGGAGGGCCCAACTGCCTGATCTTTAGTCACAATAGTCCTCTGTCCTTCTGTGTCTCAGGCCCACCGGGCCCTCCACACACCCCATCAGCACAAAAAGATGGAGGGCTGCACAGCTACCAGTCAGAACCGGTTCTGTTGGGCCACGAAAGGGAGGCGGTCCAAAGTGACCCACTAGCGTTTTAATGCTAGAACATTACAGGTAAATAGCATGAAAACACAATCTGGGTGTTCCTGTGGTCCGGCGTCCGGTTACACGCTGTGTTCCTGCTGAAGCATCGCCTTACCCTCTGCACAGCCTTTTCAAAGGGCAAACACAGTTAGCGCATTGTGTGTGTATCACGTCGGGGGGGCTGCGTTTGTTCCACTGCTCCCAATCCTACACAGGCAATCTGACACCATTGTTTCCCAAGAGTGGGTCCGCCAGCCACCTGTCCTACCTGCACCTGTAAACCCCGCCCAGCACTCACCTGTGTAGCCGGGCTCACAGGCACACTGGTAGCCGTTGATTTTGTCGATGCACCTCCCGTAGTCGCAGGGTTTGTTCTTACAGTCATCCAGATTCACCTCACAGTTGAAACCTGGACCCAGAGGGCACGAGGTGAACCCGTGACACCTGAACACGAAGCGCCTGACAGATTCTGATGCCGAGATGCCTCACCTGCAGTGCCTTTGGGGCAGGAGCACAGATATGTGTTCTCTCTGTCCTGACAGGTGCCTCCATTCTTGCAGGGCTGGCTCAGACACTCGTTGATGTTGGTCTCACACAGGCGGCCCGTATACCCGGGGCGGCAGTAGCAGGTGAACGAGGCCAGGCCGTCCTTACAGGTACCATAGTGGCAGGGGTCAGAGTAGCACTCGTTGATGTCGGTCTCACAGTGCTCTCCTGAGTAACCTGGACGCAAAAGAGGAAGCGTTTGATCAAATAAAGGACATTTCTATCCGATTTGTCCTGAAGGCAGGCGCTTGGTTTACCCTCGGCACATTCACAGGTGTACTTGTTGGGACCGTCGGTGCACTTGGCGCCATTATTGCATGGGGTGCTGGCGCACTCGTCAATATCCACCTGACACAAACTCCCAGAAAACCCTGCAACAAAACACAAACGTTGATTTTGGGAGCCCGTTCGGATTCAACGGTAGAAATCCCAAACATGTGGCTCTTTATCCGACGGCTGCGGCGTGCATGATGGGAAAACAGTGCACAGAAGAGACCATTTGCATTTGAAGTGGGTCGGAGGGACATTAAAGTTTCTAGTGAACCATTCCACAGCACTCTTTCCACCTCTACACCCCGCCCTTCCTCCTCCTCCTCCTCCTCAGCTCTTACTGTGTGCAGTGAAATCTTTCTTTCAAACCACAACACAATGGCCTCCACTTTCCCGGCTATAATCCAATCCCCGCCCCCATATTTTGGCGCCAAGCTCTCACACAAACTCCCGAGCCCACCAAATATGCTAATGTTTCTGCAGCCTGCTCCTTCAGACACTGCTGCAGGAAGTTAATGATTAATGTCAACCTGTGAGCCATGCACGGCGTGCTACACTGAATGAATGAGCCAGTCTCTTCTAGCCCCCCCGCTGCCCCCCCATGGTCGGACCGACCACAGATCCCTTCCTTCCACTCCGTTGACTCGCTCTCCTTTCACCTTCCCCGTTGTTTCCTCACCTTTGGGACAATCGCAGTGGAAGGAGTTGATCTTGTCGATGCACTCGCCGTTGTTTAAACAAGGCTGGCTGGCGCACTCGTCTGTGTTGATGTGGCAGAACACGCCCTCATATCCTGAAAATCCCACGACACGGGAATTAGGAATTACAACCAAGGGATTAAGGAGGGTCCACGACGACAAAGATCCGTGTGACAGCAGGAACTCACCCGGCATGCAGATGCAGTGGAAGCCCCCGATCTGGTCGAGGCAGGTGGCATCGTTGTGGCACGGATTAGACATGCATTCATTGACGTCCATCTCGCAGCGCGGTCCTTCGTACCCTTGGAGGCACTTGCACTGGAAAGAGCCTTTGGTGTTGAGGCAGCGACCGCCATGTTCGCAAGGGTTGGCGCCTGCGGCGTTTAAAACAGAAGCGGTTATATGTGAGGTCACCTGTGCGTGAAAAAAGAGACGGAAGCGCTGGAGGTACCGAGGGAGCACTCGTCGATGTCCAGGTTGCAGGCCGACCCCGTGTAGCCTGGGGGGCAGGTGCAGATGGCCTTGCCGTTGACTGGATTGGTGTCACAGTTGGAGCCCTTCTGACACGGGTTGCTGATGCAGGCGTCATCGAGATGGCACAGCAAGCCTGAGAGGATCGCAACATCGCTTAATCACGGCGTCTGGGTCATAGCCCACGGGTGCTTTATGCCACGGGGGGGTCGTACCGGTGCGCCCATGAGGACACTCGCAGAAGAAGGACGCGACACGGTCGTGGCAGGTAGCGCCATGGTAACACGCTGCACTGGCGCAGTCGTCGATGTTCTCGCTGCAGTCGTCACCCGTCCACCCGTTGACGCAGACACAGTGATAGCTGCCGTGCGTGTCGTGGCACGTTCCTCCATTCTGACAGGCGTTGGGCATCAACTCGCACTCGTCCACGTTTTCCGTGCAGTATTGACCTGAAGACAAAACGGGCACGGAGTCAGAGGAAGATTTGTGTTTGTGCAACAACGCCATTCTCCGTTCCACATCTCTGAACAGGTCACCTGTGTAATGAGGTGGGCACTGGCAGTTGTAGGTGTTCACGCCGTCCACACACACGCCGCCGTTCTGGCAGGTGTGGCCCGGACAGTCGTCCACGTTGTGCTCACAGTGTCGACCTGTGAAGCCTGGCAAACGAGAACGAGAGACGGGAAAGGGTGTAACACGGAAACACGAAGATCCAGCAGCTCTATGCGAGTTAATGGTCTTCCTCCCGCAGATAAGCGCTCGACACCCTCGTGGCAGATCGTAGACGATAGCGCAACGTGCCCCCTCCTTAGACATCAAAGGTTTGAGTGGGACTTTTATAACCAGGGCTCGTCTGATTAGCCGCTGCAGGTGCAGCTTCAGCGCCGTTAGACACGCAGCGTGGGTTAAACTTTAACGCCCAACCCTGCAACAGCTGCACGTCAACAGCTCGCTCTTTGCTGCTCATCGATCAAAACTGAAATCATGAGGGAATAGCCGACATCGAAGGGAAGTGGAGTCGTGCTCGATGCAGTGCGGTCTGCAGAGGAAGCATCCCGCTGCAGCTGCAGCCTCGTCTTTAACTGCAGCCGCCGCAGTCGCCCGGGATTAACCGAAGGTTTCAACAACGCTGCAACGCTGCCCGACAGCAGAGGAACAGTGTGACCTCGGGTTAGGGTGTGTGTTTGGGGGGTTGCTGGTGACTATCGGGAGGAAGCGTCTGTCGCCTGCATCCTGCCGGGGGGGCTGGCAGCGGGAGAACGGAGGGGCGAGCAGAGATTACTGGTTCCATTCCCTCAGATGTAAAAACAGACGGCGTTTAGGTGCAGCCGCTGTACGGGCCGCGCGTATTCTATCCACGATACGCCATCACTTCTTTACCTGGCAGGCAGCTGCAGTCAAAGGAGGCGTCTCCCTTCTGGACGCAGGTGCCCCCGTTGTGGCACGGCGAGGGGCTGCAGGGCGTGTAGGCGGCCTCGCAGTGCTGGCCGGTGAACTCCTGAGGACAGCGGCAGCGGTACGAGCCCACCTCGTTCACGCACACACCGCCGTTCAGGCACGGGAAGGGGGCCAGGGCGCACTCATTGACATCTTGTTTGCAGGTTTGGCCGTGGAAGGCGGGGGGGCAGGTGCAGATGTAGGTTGAATCGAAGGCGGAGCACTGGCCGCCGTTTGCGCAGGGATTGGAGGCACATGGGTTGGCGAGTTGGCAGCTTTTACCTGCAGACAAAACAAAGACAGAGTCAGTGACCGCAATGGTCGGGGGGGGGGGGGGGGGGGGGGCAGTTAAGAATGGATACAGGAGCATCCACGCACCTGACCATCCCGGCGGGCAGTGGCAGCGGTAGGCGGTGAGGGCGGTGAGGTCACACGTTCCTCCGTTGCGACACGGGGAGCTCATGCATGCGTGGTTAGTGGGGGTCAGGCACAGCCGGTCGGTGAAGCCCAGGCGGCAGCTGCAGCGGAAATCAAAGGTGTTTCCGTGGGACACGGCCCGGCACTCGCCCCCGTTCCTGCAGGGGGAGGGGCTGCAGGGGTTGGGAAACTGGCAACGGCTGCCCAGGTAGTCGCCGGGACACCTGGGGGGAGATGAGACAGAATGGGGGTTAAAGAGAGGGTGGGGGGGGGGTCCCACTCTGAAACGTCCCACCGCTGGGGGACGGGGACGGCTTGTTGTTCTAGAGTGTCTCTCTGGATTAGGCTAACCTCGAACACACATTCTGCTGGGACAACAGCCCCCCCCTCCCCCCCCCATGGGCTGTCCTCACGCATCCTGAACGACCGGGGAGATCAAGGGGACGGCGCCGACTCTGGACGTCCTCTACGAAGGCCCTAAGCCCCTGGTCGTTTGCCCCCCCCCCCCCCCCCACCCAGACTAGAGGGATGCTGCTCAAACCGGTTGATTAGGAGGAAGAGCAGAATCGAGGCTCCACAAACGAGGGCTGCATCCCACTTCTTGCAATGTCTAATTGCTTTTCACCAAAACAAAGGGGGGGTTGTTTTGTTTTTCTCATCGGCCAATGAAAACCCTGCTCATGTTTGAATCTGGGCTTTTGTGATAGTGTGTATTTGCCGTGTGAGCGTGTACGAGGCATCTGTTGGTCGGCGAGTTTCTCCACAGGGAGCAGGTGTGCATGTTAATGAAGGCAGCTGTTGTGCAGGACTCCTCCTCCTCCTCCTCCGATCCCTCCTCTCTGTCCCCTTGTCAGATGGGGGGGGGGGGGACAAGCTAACCTCTCCTCTAGGGACATAAAGAACCCATGTGAAGTCAGCTGTTGCCTCCTCGCCCCCCCTCGACCACCGGGCTGTTGATTCTTCTCCTCCTTACCTGTTCAGGACTCTCCCTCCTTTCTCGAACTCAGCTCAGCTTTTTTACAGCAACACCTGTCAACCCTCCTCCTTCATAGTTTTTGGACTGTACTTTGCATATATTTTATATCCCTATCTTCCTTTTTGTTCCTGAATAAAGTCCTGCTCTTCTTGCACAACAGCAATAAAGCTTTGGAGTCTTGAATCTTGGAGTTTCAAGCACGTGTTGACTTTTTACAGCTCCCTGCAGTTTGCTTTTTACGGCGTCCCCTTTATGTCACACAGGACTGTGGAAAGCTCCCTTGTTGATTTAGCTCGGTGAGAGGACGCTTTTAACTGTCCCGTGTGTCCCCAACAGGGAGCCCAGACCCCCCCCCTAATTGGCAGAAGACTGTAAAATGATTGAGGGTGTCTTTGAAGTTTCCCTGCTTCCGATTTCACTTCACCTCGAAAACACACCTGATCGTAGTTTTGGTTTAAAATCCTGACCGCAGGCGGGGGGTGCTGCGTTGTAATAGATCCTCTTTGTCCCAGTGTCGGCCCGCTCGGAGATAAAGATCCACCCACATGCTGAAAAGCTGTGCAGCCCACTCCACGGCAACAGGTCGCTACCAGCGATGCAATGTCCCCTCAGGCCGGAGCAGATGCTTCCCCGACCTCTGACCCCAAACACTTTTGTGACTGTGGGACGGCCTCTTCGCCTTTCCTCCCCTCTCTCCTCTCCCCCACTGGGACTCATCCACCATCTGCCACTCTGGGAGTGACTTTATCCTCCGACACAAAAGCAGCCGCACTGCTGGAAATGCCACCGCCATGGAAAACGGTGCGTGCTGTCCTTCATGTCTCGTGTGTCTGTCTCTGTCTTCCTCTGAACTTTAGCTGATGTCTCCTTGGATGTGTTTAATCATTAGCCGGTCTGACCCCTGCAACTCCATATCTCTTCCTAAATCCGGTAACAGAACAGCAAAGTTCTGTTACAGGAAATGTGAAATTTACCGGGTAAGAAAAATAAATCTGGAATTCCACTGCAAATGTTTGTCGAGTATTTATTTAAGCAGGATCATCAGATTTAACACTAAATATGCCCTAAAATCTGAAGCCGGAATTTCACATCTTTGATGCGCCAGAGAAGGAGCTCACAAAAGATTAACCCATTCTTTGCCTCTGAGAAAAGAGGAGCGACAGAGTCATGAGGTAAGAGCACCTGTCTGATCACCGTTAGCGCACAACAGAGCCATATCTCCAACGCCCTCACCTGCGTGAGTGCAGGCGTCCCGCCCCACAGGCAAAACGGGAAGGAACACCTGCCCGCCGCGCCGCTCCTGATGGCTATCAGTGACAACACACCTGAAGAAGTACCTGCAGCCTGAAGGCAGTTACAGATTAGCATAACACAATATTTCATGAGCGGCCTCGACCTGTCCTGTCTGATGTTACCTGTCATATATAAAACACAGACGACCTGTGAAGCTCAGCCTCCCATGCCCCACCAGCCTGTGAACGTTCAGCACCCACTGCAGCCAGAGAGCTCTTATCTCGGCCCCCGCCAGCACGGATTCGATGCCCCGGCTCTGAGGAGCTCCAGACTCGCAGGACTCTGATCCATCTCTGAGGCTCCCATCGGTGCAAAGGCAAGATTAGATGCCTTGCGTATTAAAGATTTCTCTTAACCAGATCATGTTGAAGCTTTTAAGACTGAAATCAAAAAAACGCCACCCCCAGTCTCGCCCGGCGTCCTATCGGAGGAGCCCTGGCATCCCAGGAATGGCCCGACCAGAGGCGTGGCGGCCTTCCAGCTTCAACCCCAATAAAAGCCCCAACCCAGTCGGGCACTTCCTGATACGCTTAAGCCCACATGGATCTGAGGCCTAACAGAGAGCCGCTCCCTAATCCAATAGAGGACAAGTGAAGAGCGCCATTGCTTGAAGGAAGGGGGGTGCAACGTCTTTTTAGTGGAACTCCGGACATCTTTCACGTAAGGGACGTTTTTCTGTCTGACTCTGGCATCGCTGTGCCTTACATGTTCTACAGCGCCAGGGGAAACAGGAAGTCCCGTGTCATGGGGAGGGGCCCCACATAACGCTATACAGTCTATCACCTCCCCAAAGGGGCCACTTCTAGCTGCCATAACACAAGGAGAGAGTTGGGTGTGGGCCCCGAGCCCCCCTGGTGTCCAGGTTCACTACAGCCCCTGGTAGAACCCGATGTCTGTTTCATATCCATTGTTGTAAATACATTAAAAACAGCCCAGAACAAACGGCGAGCTCCGACCACCCCTAACGTAAATATATAGAGTAGAGAAACAGGACATGCCGCCGCCCAGATCATCCTCACCGAGGTTTAAATTTAGGCTGCCTAATTTTAGACGGAGGAAGAGAACAGAAACTTCCTTTCTGCAGGAAGGAGAGACGGAACAACAAGTTTGTCTCACACGGGTTTATCATCGTGGAGCCGAACGCCGTCCTCTCTGCTCAGAGACGATTCACAGAATCTGTGTCACCGTCGGCTCGCACATGCACGGCTGCACAAAGCGTAGCAGGTCTCACTCGTGCACGTGCACGTGCACCCGACATCGTGTGACTCTGCACTTCTCGACGGCGCACTCATCCCTGGTCTTTAACGTGTCGCAAAACCAGCGAGGAGAAGATCAAGAGTTGAATTATCAGAAGGAATGGACGCCACGCCCTGACCCCCGGGGACCCGTGTCCAGTCTCCCTCTGGACCCGGTGACTGATGGACGCTTGGCTTGGCAGGATGAATGATAAATGAAGGACAGCAAAGAGAGAGAGAGAGAGAGAGAGAGAGAGAGCGGGTGGATGAATTCATTCTCTTATCCTCCTGGCTTCTAATTGGGCTGAGCAGAGATGGAGAACACAAAGACAGCTCTGTGGAGGAGGAGGCGGGTGGAGGGAGTGCTTCTGCGTGCACACGTGTGTGAGTGTGTGTGTGTGTGCGCGCGCAGATTAGATATCATGAATTAGTGGCCCCGGGCAACTAACATGGGTTCTTTAAAGGCTCCTCCTTGTCCCTGCAGAGCAGAGAAACGGCTGCCGTGACCACATGCCCTCACGGTGGCGGCGGGGGCGGGGGCGGGGGCGGGGGCGGGGGCCACCCCTGAGCTTCATGCAGAAGGAGGAACAACGACCTAAAGGCAACTCCCCTCAGAGGAGGACTGGCGTCTGAGTTTCTCCTCATCAACCAAGCAGCTCACCGATGCAGGACAGATTAGAAGGAATCATCCAAAGGTCCAGCCAATAGCCCCAAAGGTTACCCCACAATCTGCCCCTCTGTCTGCCCCTCTGTCTGCCCCTCTGTCTGCACTTTATTCCCACTCTGACATCCAACCCAATTCCATTTCACAGCCATCTGGCCCTCCAATGGAGATCGTAAGCGGGAAAGGTGGAGGAAGGGAGGCGGAGGACGCGGAACATCCATTCAGGACGTAGGAGGCTTGCCTTTGGGATGGGGTGAGGCATGGGGAGGGGGTGGGGGGGCTGGGAAGGCCCACTCAGATTAGTCACGCAGCATTATTCTGACTGTGGGACAATGGGTGACGGGCGGCGGGCGAGCCCCAGCTGTCGGCCATGAAAGAGCAGAAACACAAGTTCCAGGGCTGGACGCGTCCTCTCAGCTCGCCGGAGACGGGGTCCTGCATTCATTAAGAGTCCAACGGACCAGGGGGGGGGGGGGTCGGGCCTTTTGTTCAGCCAGCCCTCTGGAACCACACGTTCTTACTTCTTTAACGGGACTGTGTGCAGCCTCGCAGAGCGATGTGGCTCCTGGGGGGGCGGGAACACGCCGGCCCAGAAGACACTCGGGGGGGCCTGGTTGCTGAGCAGCCAATCAAAGGGTGGAATGAAAGGAGGACAAAATAAAGTGCCCTCGTTTTCTTTCCAACTAAAAAACACTTTTGTGTACTAAAACGACACAAATGGAGCACGAATGAGAAGAGGGACGCTGGTGGGCGGGGTGAAACATCTGGGGCCTCGTGCAGATGTTCTGCTTTACCTGCATTCTCCGTTCCCGTCGGCGGTGGCCTCACACCTCCCTCCGTTCAGGCAGGACTCGGTGGGCAGAGAGCATTTCAGACCTGCGGAGCAGAAAGGTGTTAAAACAGGAAACCCTGCTAGCGGGTAGCGGCTAGCCGACCCGGGATTAACAGGGATTAGGCCGAGGTGAACCTGTTGGTGGGAAATTATTCATTGGTCATATTTCTGATTTATTTTTATTCACAGCTGTTGAACTAGTGACGCGCACGCCGAACTCGAATTGATTTGTTACACTGCGGTCCGTGGGGGATATCTGGAGGCCCGGTTGTGACCCGCGGTGGGGCCAGAGCGCGTGGTGCGTGGATTTGGGGGTGCGCACACTTTTGCGGGGGGGGGGGGGGCGCGCAGCAGCTGCGTGGCTCAGACGCGGAACAAAAGAAATCAGAGTCCAGCACGAGCCATAAAACACTCTCCTCGGCCATTGTTCACCGGCAGACGGGGGTAACAGCACCCCCCCATCCACGACACTCTCCCACACGTGCAAACAAAAGGTGCCCCCCCCCCCTTCCCCTTCCCCTGCCCCAACGCGCACCAACTCCATTATCTGCTGCGCTTTTAAAAAACTAAATCTAAAAGTGAATCAAAGGAAACGTTTCAGCGAACAAAACTTTAATACAGATAAAGAATGCCGAAACGTTTTTGGTTCGCATCTCATCTGAACATGGAATTAAATGGCACAACTCGTCGTGCGTCCCCCGCAGCGCGCGGACTGGTTCGAGCTCTTTCCCACGACCCAGAAATGTTCTTAAAGTAACCCAAAGAAGGCTTTTGGGTCATTTAGAAGAACTCGTGCTGTGGACGCGGCTCGTGTCTGATCCAGCCCCCCCCGCGGGGATGGAACGCGCACAGGACACCTTTCATGACGCGCTCGTCTTACCTTGTGCGGTGACGATGACAGGAATCAGAAACGTTAGTTTCACGAAGACACGATACATTCCTCCTCTTCAACTGCCGCGCCGGGTTGGCATAGATCCGCGCGTGCGTAAATCCAGATGTTGGCCTGAATTAAATATCCTTTAAACAGGTAAATCCGACAGGGGAGAACTCCGATGGTGAATGTTCACCTGGTGCAGTCCGCGCTCTCAGTGAGATCCACAGGCGACTCCACAGGTTCCTCCTCCTCCTCTCCTCCTCCTCTCCTCCTCCCCTCTCCTCCTCCTCCTCTCCTCCTCTCCTCCTCCCCTCTCCTCCTCCTCCTCCTCCACGGGTTAAAAGCTGCCTCTCGCTCCACGCGAGAAACACCTCCCGTCTTTAGAGATGATTAACTTTCACACATCGTAAATAAGTATTATTAAGAGGTATTTGTATTTTCTGAGGGAACTGATGTACTTTCTTTATCGGTGGTAAAGTTTGTTTTATTGCTTGTTTTCATTCATTCATTTCCTTAAACCAACATCCAGGTCGCGGGATCCACTGGAGCCGATCAGTCTACGGGCAGGAGGCGGAGTACACCCCGGACAAGCCGCCAGTTCATCCCGGGGCGACCCGCCCACACACACACACACACGCACACACACACACACACACACACACACACGCACACACACACACACGTGGACAGTTTAGCGTAACCGCTTCACTTATGCTGCATGTTTTTGGAGGTGGACGGAAGCCGGACAACCAAGTTGGATTTGAACCTGCGACCTTCTTGCTGTGAGGCAACAGCGCCACCCACTGCACCCCCGTGCAAAATATTTCACTATTTCTTTCAATACTGCTGGAAAGAACACGAAGTGTTGTCCAGTGCCAAAGGTGAAACTCTGTGTTGTGTTTCTAACTGGTGAAATAAGGGTTCAAATCCGCAAATCCGTTCCTGTTGCTGTTCCAGTCTTTAATTCTGACTCCCCTGCATCAATCAGTGTTTCACCGGACCTATAAAACCTCTGTCTGCTTGTAAATCTTTCTTTTCAGGTGAAAGCTGATATTTCTACAGTGATGTAGTGATGTCAGTGGCGAGCATGTCTCAGCCAGACCTTTCCCTGTTTTCAGGGGGGAGTTGCTGCAGAGTTTCAGCGCCCCAGGGCAAAGATTATTTTATTATGAAGCCCACGCTCATGCCGGCCCTTCTGTCGGTGCGACTGCCAAATGGGCCGACGCCAAAAGGGGCTCGGTCTCTGGAGGTGTGTGAAGTGTGGGAAACACTCACGGGAGGGCCGGAGCAATGAGCTGCACGTTTGCCCAACAGCAGTAAAGTGGATGTGGAGCGCTGAGGGATGAGAGCCGGGACGCAGTGATCAGGAAAACTCCTGACCCACCGTGAGAAACGTCAAATCGTTCCGCCTCACACTCAGGTGAAGTCATGCCTGCCGTTAGCACACGCTCACCTGCATCCACAGCACACCTGGCACGGTGGGCTGGTCCATCAGCGGGGCCGACTGCTTTACTTTATCTGCTATTAAATCTCCAGTTTCAGGAAGGACGCTCTGTTTTCAGACACTTGTTTACTGTTTGGTGTTTTTTTGGGTGGGGGGGGGTCAGGCCTTGAGAAAATGCTCCGTAATGGATTCACAAGGTTGGAGAGGGGAAAACCCACAGCTTGGAAAACAAATTGAAGCTCAATATAGAAAGCAAACCCAGCGAGGTCGACACAAAGATAACAGAGTGGGATTATAAATGGGGCCGGCCTCTGCAGAATGAACTCTGGAGCTGCAATTCCTCAAAATCAAGCGCTCCCTTCCTTCCTTTCCTGGCAGCAGGAATGGAACGAGGCCAGAGGTGGTGATAAAAAGGAGCTGTCCATGACGGGGCTGCACGACATCGTCCTCACGGTCTGCGTCCAGGAGGACTCACAAAGGAAGCAGGACAAAACCGGAGGCGAAAGACACCAGTGTTACGCCCCAAAGTTCTCCACTGGATGAATTAATAAATAAAAATCCCTTTGCATGCAATTTAAAATGTTTCAAACTCCATCCAACAATAACTCTGTGTGCAGAAGTTGTGGCTTTGCTTACAGCTGCAATTTCTTTGATTTGGGTGATTTTAAACGGTCGATTCTTTAACTCCGAGAAAGTCAATGTGCCCAATCAGCAGTTACTGAAGGCGCTCGACACCCTCAGCTCTGCCAGGCCAATATTTACCAAAGGCCTGGGACTGAATGGCTGCTGTTTGTAGGAAAACATCTCCTTTGTCCTGTATGTGGCGACCTGATCCCGTTATCCGGAGTTGCATTGACACCCGTGTGGCGTGGAGCCTCTGTGTGCTTTCTCCGGGGGGGGGGGGGGTTCTGGATCTGAGAACAGAGGCCCTCAGGTGTCTCAGTTATCACCTCCTCGGGGCGGCCCTCGCATTCGGTCGTTTCAGCGGCCTCTCATATGCTGATGGTGACCTGAGCATTCCGTGTCAAGCACTTTTCCACGTGTGCATCTTTGATAACCACAACCAGGGGGAGGGTTTTATTGACGAGCGCAGCTTCATTTTCATATCAATGGGCTGTTTGAAATGTGCATGTGCGTGTGTGTGTGTGTGTGTGCGCATTCCTGCTGCAGGACAATGACATGCAGGAAGGCGCATGCATGACCCAGAGTGACGCAGGAAATGGGCCGCTGTTCACAACCTTGTGACAGAAAGGACATCTGGAGGAGCACGCACACACACACACACACACACACACACCAATCATTCCAGCAAATCACCAAAAAACAAACCGTCTCACTGAGCTGCTCTCATCGCTGTCAGAAACAGGTCAGGGTCACACAGCTGGAGGCCTAGAACCCACGACCATCCCTGCCTGCCTGCCTGTCTGTCTGCCTGCCTGTCTGTCCATCCATCCCCTCATACCCCCCCATCCCACCCTGCTGTCTCTCTCCATGGGCAGCATGTTGGTGTGCGTCTCTCCTGCCGGACAAATGGACCATGTGTGGAACAAAGATGTTCGTTACCCCGATGACTCCACAGACCCCCCCCCCCCCCCCACCTCACACCCCACACCCCACAGCACAGACCCGGCTACTACAGCCGCTCAGTTTCACCTCCTTCAGCTGAGAGGATGAAGAGAAAGTGGGAGGAAGAGCGTAAAGAAATACAAAAATAAATGAAAACGAAAGTTTCTGCTGATGCTTAAAAAAAAGCAAAGAGCTGGAGCCTCAATGAAGGAAAGACGTGTGTGTGTGTGTGTGTGTGAATCTACTGATGAGATGAGCTCTGGTTAGGGGTTTGAGGGTGTGGAATGTAAACACACCCTCAGCAGAAGACGGAGGCCTCATTATATTATTAGGCGTTCTGGCCTTTAAGCTGTTTAAACTTCAACTTCCACTACATGACATTTGCCGTCTGATTTCTTTGGTCCTGTAAACACACCTGATTTGTGGGATCAGTGGAGTCACCCTTCCACCCACAAGGTCGATCTCACGACCCGGCCGAAAGAAACAAGGAAGACGTAAGGAAAGTCAGAGAGCCTCAGGAGCAGGGCGCCTTCGAGTCTGGAGAAAATGTCGCTGCAGCCCAGAAAGAGGTTTCATTCTGGACTGATGACTGTCAGCTGACGTTTCCTCTGAACAAAGACTTCACTGTAAGTATATATATATATATATACATATACCAGGTACCAGGAGCTCGTTGGCAGGGCGGGATGCACGCCAGAGGGCAACAGGACAGTCTAAATAATCTAAAACTGTTATGGGCGCCACATGACTTCTAGAATGTGTTCTGTAGCCACGAGATGTTAACTGTGTGTGTGTGTGTGTGTGTGTCTGACAGAGTCACAGATGCTGAGATTTCCATTAACCCCTGAGTTCCACGTTCATTACAAATCCATCCAGAGCAAAGTGAATGTTAAGATGCTCCAAATTAACCCCAACAGCAACAGAAGCAGGTCAGCTGTCGGCGGTATCACTTTCCATCCAAATGGACTGGATGGGGCGCCGACAACTGCCGCCCTGACCTTGCTTCTCTTCACCACTCTCACAAGACTCACTGGGCTCTCCGGGACGGGCCGGGTGAGATCACTGTCTCCCCCCGTCCCTCCAAAAACACAGCCATCTGCCTGTCACAGAGATATTCAAGTGGGTTTATATTTAAGGAACTTGTTGGCGTGCGTCTTTAACATGCCGCCTTGAATCGTGACAACTGGCCGGCCGGAAACGGTCGACTGGTTTAGGGACTGATTGGGAAGCTGTGTCCAGTTTATTTTTATAGAATTCATTTAGAATTTAATTTAACCTTCATTTACCCACGAAGGCCTCACTGGGCTGCAAGATCTCATCTTCTCATCTACCCCCATTACGGGCATTTCACGGCTCCTTTATTCCACTTCTGCCCCATCTATAGACAGAGAGCTAACCGGCAGCATCCCAAAACGTGCCAATAAGCACGGGCCACTAATAGAGAAGTGTGGATCGCCAGCGTGATGGGAACACTGGGTCCGAGACCTGCTGGCCCAGCGCTGTCACCGGAGGCTTGGGGGTTCATCCTCTGTGGACAGAGATATTTCAGTCTCCCGACCGAGGCGTCTGCAGCCCTGAAGCAGAAACAGATTACGTTGGGCTTGCCTTTAAACCCTGGTGGCCAATCAGCGAGAGAGGTGGACCAGAACATCCAGTAACCGGAGCTGGTGATCCTAATGAGGCGCGCTGAAATGAATAAAGTCTACGAGTAAATTAGCTTTTCACGCTAAAGCTGCACTTGTTGCTCTGCAGGCTGGGAGCGACCAATCAAAGCCAGAGCCCTGTCTCCACATTAAACGGGCATCTGATATACGACTGGCTTCAACCAAGGCCAGGCGGGGGAGGGCAGGGTCCTCCGGGGGGGGATGCTGCAGGGTGTGTGAAGCAGAGGCCTGCGTGCCGTTGGCCGGCCGTCCGGCGGGGCGGCACATGGTGCCAACAGCTGCCATGGTGAAATGCTAACCCTCCTAAATGCTCAGGGTGGTAAACAATGCTGAGCTGAACACATGCCAGAGGGGGGGGGGGGTGGTGTCTGGGTGAGGAAGGGGCGAGGAGGCCGGGCGGGGCGACCCAGCTGACGCCGTGGAGAAAGGAGAATTGACCCCAGTGAAATGGCTTATTAAAGTGTGCTGGTCGCCATTCCAGGGGGGGGGGGCAGTGCAGGACGAGACAGCGAGGGAAACCCGACCCCCTCATTGGGCCACAAGCCGCAGACAGGAAGCTCCGGATTCAGGAGATAGTTTTATTGCGTGCATTAACATGGAGACGCCACATGCATGAGACGCTGCTGACAGACGCTTTAATTTCCTCGCCGAGTTTATTCTGTCTCACAACCGGTTGGTGGGTGGAGCCAAGCTTCCTCTGCCCCCCCCAACACAGAACATTTAGGCCCATGTGCAGCTCCTTGAACCTTTTTAAACCAGTGGGGCTCATTTGGGTTCCCATGCTCAGAGGCCGGACAGGGAATGGCCGGAACAGATGGGACATGGACTGTCCCCCCGTCTCGCATGTCCCTCCTCCTTCCCAGGCTGTCCCTCTGCTGCTGCTAAAACCATCAATCTTCCCTTAACTTCTGCTTTAATGAACGTGTAAATGAAATTATACCTAAATCTGATTCTGAATCATCGCTGCTGCTTTGTTCCAATAAATCTGTCACATGATAAATCCCTTCAGCGTTGGCGTCCTCAGCGATGGCGTCCTCAGCGATGGCGTCTTCAGGGATGGCGTCCTCATCGAAGGCGTCCACAGCGATGGCGTCCTCAGCGATGGAGTCCTCAGCGATGGCGTCCTCAGCGATGGCGTCCTCAGCGATGGCGTCCTCAGGGATGGCGTCCTCATCGATGGCGTCCTCAGGGATGGCGTCCTCAGCGATGGCGTCCTCATCGATGGCGTCCTCAGGGATGGCGCCCTCAGTGATGGCGTCCTCAGCGATGGCGTCCTCAGCGTTGGCGTCCTCATCGATGGCGTCCTCAGCGATGGCGTCCTCATCGATGGCGTCCTCAGCTATGGCGTCCTCAGCGTTGGCGTCCTCAGCGATGGCGTCCTCAGCGATGGCGCCCTCAGCGATGGCGTCCCCACCTGGTCGCGTTCCTGAGCATCTTCCTGCCTGTTATCCGAGACCATTAGAATTCCAGTCATTATTTCCCACTGATCTTAGGCTAGATCTGAAAAAATAAAAATGTGCTTCAGTAAAATAATCAATAATAATCAATAGGATGATAAATACTGCAGTATATGCAGTACAGGACTAAATATATAGAGAAAGTAGATGTCTAAATAATTCATGTTTTGTAGCTATGATTCTTTCAGTTCTGCCGCTGTCTTAAAGGCTGTATCCATGGTAACAATAATGTAGACGCCTGGTGGGGGCTGGATTCTCGTGCCAACGTGAACGCAGGTATTCTATGATGGGAAAGGAGAGATCGACTGATAGGAGGAGTTCCAGAATCATTCTCATCGTTGCATCCCAGAGTGTAAAACCAGGCCCACACCTGCAGATGTAATCTCTGCTCTGACTCTATTAACCACAAGGGTGTGTGTGTGTGTGTGTGCGTGTGTTTGTGTGTGTGAGAGAGAGAGAGATAGAGAAAGACAAAGAGCATCACACAAAATAGACCCAAACAATTTTGTTCTATCACAACAAAATATCTGTGCCGCTATCCGGGTCGTCACACACCTGTCTAACCCGACAGCTGATGACAATAAGAGGGGGGGGGGGGGGGGCTTTTATTCTGGGGTTGACCCCATTAACAAACCGCCGGGTTTATCAAGCGTGTAGACGGTGGTTAACCAAACATGACGCGCTCTCCTGGCTGTCTTATAAACACAGCAATAATGACAGGGTAGGGACCGGGTCTCTGAGGACCGGCGCCCTCGGGGGGCAGGCCGCACATATGACCGACCGGCCCTGAACGCCACATCTAATCAAAGGGAGCTGGTTTCAATTAAACACGAGGGTCCTTAGGGTCTCTGGAGAACGGATGATGTCATGGATGACGCTGCAGATCTGGAATAAGACGACACGGTGACGTTTCGGAAGCAGAAGTCTTCTTCTTTCCTTTTCAGTAAATATGCAACATGCGTTTTTACTTTATGAAACTAAATTTAAATTCAAAATCTAAAATATATGGCCTGAAAAATCTGTTTTATCATTTGTGTCATGACGTATGATTCATTCATTCATTTTGTGAGAGGCGAGGCACACCCTGGACAAGCCGCCAGGTCATCGCAGGGCTGTATAGTTCACACAAATGACTGAATGTGTTATTATTAACAATAAACTATCAATACCTAAAATAGATTTAGTAACGTATGACTGTTCATTCATAATTCTGATGAGTTGTAATCTCATCCGAGCTTCATAGCGAGCTTTGAGGATTAGTCAACACCCTCACCCGGCGACCGAGAGGACGCGGGGCTTTCGGCGTGAGCGTGAAGGTCTGTTCCAACTTGCCCCATTGCCCCGCGTCTCCAGATACAGTCTGGTGGGAGGGAAGGTTTCGGTTGACAAGTCTGAGCAAAAGGGAACGTTGAGGTTTGTGCAGGGGTTCGAACTTCACTGAATGAATGAATGTTTTTCCTCATGTGTTTTATTTCACAACTTTTTAACGTTATTTGTGACGAGGGATGACTTTAAGTAATTTTCTGATGCCTTTCCTGAGCAGAGGAATCTCTAACTACTGGCAAGTTGAAGATTGTTACTGAATGAGCACATAGATTGTTTATTTATTAAGAAGTATTCTAATATAATTCATATACTAAAGTTTGGAATTATATTTACACAACATTTACGGTGCAATAAACAGAATTATTCTCCATCATCACAAAAAAAGTGTTTTCCACCAACGTGCTCATCGTGGTCAACACCAGCCGGAAGGTGGGTAGTGTGGAGATGACGTCATAGCGCCCCCTAGTGAACAAATAGCAGGTTGACGTTACGCCTGAATGTTGCAGGTGCGGAAGCCGCATTGGAGTATTATGTTAACACTCAAGGAGAGATTTGACCAGCAGATTAACGCTTGGTTTTATGTCCAGTAAAATTGATTTGTAAAAAAGATCATTGATTCTTAATACAGTAATCAATAATTGCTAGCCATGCCTGATCGATAGCTGCTAACACGACCCTACCTTCGTCACGTGATCCTTCCTAATCAGCCTTACTTTCTCACGTTTCCCTTTGGATTTCAGAGATCCATTATAATACATGAATGACACCCTAATAAAGCCGAACCGCTATCAAGCCCGCCCTGTGATGACGTCACGCTGTTTGGCCTGTGACGCGGGTTGTACACGTCGCCTAGTAGGATGTGTCCATTGAAGATGGTGGCGGTGCGTCAGACTGACTGTCCTGCTCGTTTGTAAGAGTTTATTCCTGCACGTAAACACTTCCGCTGTCGGATATGCGTAAATACGAGCCGTAGTTTACCGGGGTTAACGTTTAACCGGGCGTCTTCACCGGCTGTGAAACTGTTGCTAACGCAGTTAGCGTGGGCTAGTTAGCCAGTGGTGCTAGCACCGATGCTAACGTTGAGGGACTCGAGTGAACCTGTTAAGTTACGCTCGGGGAGTGGACGGCGACGCGGAACAGCTGAGTTACGGTGTACACAGTGTCCGGCTCGTGGAGGACCTGCATCCCGGCAGGGTAGCGTCACCGGCCGGCGCTACGCGTTAGCTTCCAGCCCGGGGAGCTCGGTGGACCCGGGGTCACGGGAGTGACCGCTCGGCCGAGGAGGCTGTCTCTGTTGTTGATCTCCATTTGTGATCTTTAAAATGTCTAATCCACCAAACGTCTCGCTGACGCGTTCTCAGTGTGTCCAGCTGATATATGACGTCATTTCGGGTGTTTTTCATTTGTTGCATCGATGTAAAAGTGTCTCACTATAGCGTCACTGTAACTCTGGAGCTGATGGTCTAGGACGCACAGCCGCCGGGCTCCTGCAGGTCAAATCGAGATGCTCCTGTTCTGAATAATAGCTGTTTACACCATCTATTTGTTTTCACACATTATCTGTTGTTTGTGGTGTCAGCTGTGTCTCGGTGGGTCAGATTCAGTTTTCCTCTGGGCGAGCTTTAAACATTTTGATCTGGTAATTCATCGCGTTTCTTCAGGCCGACGTTAAACTTTTAAAGTCCGTTTGCTGCGTCGGTTGCGTCCCACACAATCGGAGCGTTGTGTAAAAGTTGCCACGTTCCTTTGTGTAAAAAGGATCCGTCCACTGCACAAATAGAGGTGTGGTGAACTTCACCTCCTCTCCTCTTATTCCAGCGCTGCCTGACTCCAGTCTCTCCGGTGACGTGTGCTAGTGTGACTCGGACCTCGGGCCCGTTGGCGCTGCAGCCATGCAGCCTCCTCCTCGGGCTGGACCGCCGGGAGCCTCCGGCCCGCCTCCATCTGGGCCGAATATGTATCGCAGGACCAGGCCCCACAAGCATGCAGCGGGGACCTCCACCAGGCCGCCTGCTGCTCAACCCACCACAGACCCGTTTGCGTTTGTGGGCGCCCCCCCACCTATGGCAGCAGGTGGTGTCCCAACGCTACCCAACAGCCACCCTCCACCTTTGCAAGCCCCTAACGCTATGTACGCCCAAGCAGGGCCAGGGCTGCCCCCACAGCAACAGGGTGTCCCAGCTGCCCCCCATGGCCCCGCGGCATCTCTGCCAGGAGTGGCCTTTTACAATCCTCATGATGCAGCATCCCATAATGTTTTCCAGCCTCCCAGCGCTGGAGGGTTTGCTCCATCCCCGCACGGAGAGCAGGGATATTTTAATTCAAGAGAACAGACGTCATCCACGGCCCCGGAGCCGCTGCATGTGGCCTCGGGCTCGGCGCCATCTCAGACGCCGTTTAACCGGGACTTCCACGGACCGCCTCCCCCCCAGCCCTTCCAACCTGTGCCTCCCACCGCCTCCTCTTCCCAGTGGGCACCCGATCACGGAAGCCGTCCTCCATCGGTTCAGAACTATTTCCAGCCTACCAGCGACCCTCCGCCGCAGCCTTTTCATTTACCGCCGCAGACCCAGGTGTACCCCTCTCACACGCCGTCGCCTCATCACAGCATCCCCGCCCCTCCAACACAGATCCCACTTCCTCTTCAGAGTCCCGTGAAGGCCCCTGCTTCTCAGTGGGCTGAGCCGCAAGCATCCCTGCTTCATAATGCCCAAAATCAAAGCTACTTCAGCCAGAGCTCTGCCCCCCAGGATGCGTGGTTCAACCAACACCCACAGGACTCAGGCTACCACCAAATGGGATCTGGCCTCAGTCACCCCCAGCCCAGGCCAGACTCTGCACCCAGCACCGGGCCTGGCCCTGGCCCTGGTTCAGCGGCTTCCCTGGGCTCATGCTCTCAGGAGTCTGGTACGCTCTCAATGTTTTTCAAAGATAATGACGTGGAAAATGAAGAAACGCTGGCGGAGGAGAGGAACAAGGCAGTGAATGGTAGTCCTGGGTCCTTTCCGCATCACAGCCACCTTCATGCGTACGCCGGCCACGCAGATGTTCCTTTAGATTACCAAGGCCCTCTGCAAGACCACTCGCGTGTCCCATACATGAATGAGGGTAACTATGCATCACAGGGGATCGCCCAGAAGGCCCCTGAGTCCCAGGATGACCACGTGGAGAATTTGGAGTGTGTTCCAAACCAAGAAGTGTTACCCAGCGG
Organism: Brachionichthys hirsutus; assembly: GCF_040956055.1. Classification (NCBI taxonomy): domain Eukaryota; kingdom Metazoa; phylum Chordata; class Actinopteri; order Lophiiformes; family Brachionichthyidae; genus Brachionichthys; species Brachionichthys hirsutus. The sequence continues at coordinate 1,473,886 of NC_090915.1, read as the reverse complement.
CGCCCACGGGAGCCCCGCCTCTCCTGCCGCCCACGGAGGAGACCACTTTGAAACGGGCCCTAATTTGGAGACTCCAGATTCCGTTACAAGACCAATGCGGTCGGCCAGTGTGTCGTCCAGCTACAGCAGTATGAGCCATGGGAGTGGCGCTGGCGTCCGCCGCCATCAGGGCGTAGTGGGCACCTTCATCCAGCAGGAGAGCCCACGCCTCACCGACGAGGCCAGCCTGTCTGCTGCCACTGGGGGGTACTTTGAGCAGGTCGACACTTGTCCATCTGGAGACGGGGGTGCACAGCAGAGCTCCCTGGAGCAGATGTGGCCCCCCACACCCAGCCCTCCAAAACCAACCGGTGTCTTTCAGGCCAGTGCGAACAGCTCCTTCGAACCAGTGCGCTCCCACGGGGTTGGGGTGCGTCCTCCGGAAGTTGATAGGGCTAAAATGGTGGCAGAAAGGGGTGCCGATTCTACGCCTGGCAATCTGGAGCATCCACCGGATAACATGGAAAATGTTTACAGGCCAGGGCCCCCCCTCCAAGCCGTTGCTGGAGACGGCGTACCCCATGTGACGTTCCCTGTGGTTCCCGCTCACTCTCGACCTTCATCCCGTGCTCTGGGGGCCAGCCGGCCCTGCGAGAGCCCCGCTACTACGCTTTGGGCCCAGAATGATCCTGCTAGCCTGGGCGCTAACATTCTCCTTGCCCCTGCGGCACCAACAGTTCTCGCCCCTCTGCGAGGGCCCAGTGCTGATGTCATCCAGCCCCCAGAGGACGCCCCCCCGGACTTACAGCCCTCCCCGAGAACCCAGCCAACTTCACAGCAGCATTCAGAAAACCTAGAGAACCCACCAAAGGTGAGTGAGGCGGAGCCAACCGACTCTCAAGGTAACCTCGGATACGCGTCCCTCCTCGTTTCCGACTCGCTCCAGCAGGCCATTCTGATCGCCCCGCCAGCGTCCAGTTACAGTGTGATTCCCCAGAGCGCCCCCCCTCAATCAGCCGGTCACGGTAGCCTGAAGGAGGCCACCCCACCACAGGGGCAGGGGGCCGGCCCCTCCCTACCACCGCCATTACACTCCACTCAGAATCCACTGATTGCTGCCGGACAATTAAGCTTCAATTCTTCGGTCTCCAACCCGGTCCCACTCAATCTGACGCGAGAAAAGACAGAAGGGACGAGACCAGACGTCCCGACCCCCCCCCAGTCTCAGCCGGGCCGCTGTCCCATTCCTGGTGACGCCCACTCTGCTTTGCAAGGAAATCCAGAGGCTCCTCCCGTGGCTGCTGCCGTCAGGCGTCATAATCAGCCATCAAATTACGAGCTGCTTGATTTCTCCATGCACCAATCACAAAGCCAGAGTCAGGCATCGGGCCCGCCTTCCTCTGCACAGGAACCTCCACAGCCGAGTAACGGCTTTTACCTGCAGGTCACCAAAGATGCTCAACAGGGGTTGAGAGGGAAGGCCCCTGTCCCGACCGCCGTCTCGTCAGCCCCCCCCCGAACAGCAGCAGACGCCCAGACCCCCCCGGCCAAGCCGCCTAATGCTGCGGATTCTCAGGTGGCGCTGCAGCAACATAAGGTTGCTGCTTCTGTTCCGCTGAGTGAAGCACAACCCCCCCACGGCCAGTTTTCACCTCCAGCTCAAGACGCTGTGGAAGGGAAGGCTTCTTACCCCCCCGCCCCTCGAGAAGCGGCTCCTGCACAAGCGCCCCGACCGCCCTCCTCTGCAGGCAGCCAGCAAGGTTACGGTCCGCCTGCTCCAGCACCAGCACCAGGACTGGTGTACGGTGGTTACTACGGAAACTACGGCGATTTCCCAGAGGGCAGAGCTCCTTACCTTCCTGGCCAGTACCCGCCTCCACCTGGGGATCCCAGAGTACAGCAGTATTATCAGGTAAGTGGGCGGGTCTTTCTTTTTCCCTGCTAGCTTCTGACTGGATCCATCTGATCCCGATCCATTATCCCCCCTCAGGACGGTTACGGTAGCAGGTCCGATCCTTGGCGCAGCAGATACGAAGGACAAGCCCCGGCTTATCGTGATCCAAACTACCAGTACAGAGAACCTCAACCGGAGCGACCCAGCTCCAGAACCAGCCAGTACTCTGACAGGCCCTCGTCCAGGTGCACAGACTTGTTGCTCCGGTTTACAGATCAGGTTTACAGATCAGGTTTACGGATCAGGTTTACAGATCAGGTTTACGGATCAGGTTTACGGATCAGGTTTACGGATCAGGTTTACGGATCAGGTTTACGGATCAGGTTTACGGATCGGGTTTACAGATCGGGTTTACAGATCGGGTTTACAGATCGGGTTTACAGATCGGGTTTACAGATCATGCCAGCCCAGCAGTGGCTTTAGCCTTTGATGGGTTCGTGTAGTTTTTGTGTGTTAAATCTCGCCTTGTTTTCTTTCACCTGCAGACAAGGACATCCCGACGATTACCCCAGAGCTAACCGAAGTGCCTACAGCGACTATTATGCAGATTACGCCAAGCACTATGACTATGGAGGTGCGAGCCGCAGCTGATTGGTCGTAGTTTGTCTTGCTGCCACTCCCTGGCGTGGCCTGGCGTGGCTTTTGTTTCTCTCAACGTGCACTCGCAGCTTTATGTGACCTCCTCCTGTTTTCTGTTGGAAGGGTACAACTACGGCCAGTATGACCCGCAGTACAGGGAATACTACGACCAGGCCTACTGGTCTAACTACGACGCCGCCTACAGAGGCAGAGACGCCTACTATAATCAGCACGTGTATCCTGCCCGGTAACGCATCGCCTGTTTAATGAATGAATTAAACGCTTCCATTCATTTCGTGTTATTGTAAATGCTTTAAAGCCTCGAGGTGTTGCGGTTGGATCGATAATAAATAAAGCTGTACATTCTACCCACAGGAAAGAGGCGTACGACGACCAGTGGCGCTACTACCCTGGTTATGACGCCAGTTTTGACGACGACTACCGGCGGCGCGGGGAAATGTGCGCCGATGACTTTGACCGCCGGAGCGTCCACAGCGAGCAGTCGGCCCACAGCTCCCACAGCTCCCACGGCCACCACAGCAGGCGGAGCAGCTTCAGCTCGCGCTCCCAGCAGGTAAACGGATGTTCCTCTCGGCGCCAGTGGTTCCATGCTGCTGGCAACGATGGCAGAACTCGGATCCCTCTGGTGCCGTCACGCAGCTCGTTCCTCATGGCGCAGTGATGCTAACTGCATCGCATTGGCTCTGCCAGCGGAGGTTTGCAGCCTTATTTGTGTCCCGTCCTGCAGAGCCAGGTCTACAGAAGCCAGCCTGACCTGGTGTCGGCCGTCTACGACGCCACCTCGTCCACGCTGGCTGCAGACTACTCCTATGGACAGTACCCCAACCAGCCCGATGCGTCCCAGAACTACGGCCAGTACCTCTATCCCTCCGAGTACACAGCAGAGAGCACCTGGATCGCCCCCGAGCAGCGTAAGTCCGATCCTCTCAAGCCGAAACGCCAGTTAACCCCGTAAGCTTGATCTGGTCTTTGTTTTCCCTCCAGCTCCTCCACGTCCTGCAACCCCAGAGAAGTTCACCATACCCCACCGCTGTGCCCGCTTCGGACCTGGAGGTCATCTGGTCCAAGTTCTGCCCAACCTCCCCTCTGCTGGACAGCCTGCCCTCGTGGATATTCACAGCGTGGAGGTAACATCTGTTTGTTCCACTGTGCATGTTCGATACTAACAGGTGAACTCGAAGGAACCTCCCACCCAGTCATCAAGCTTCTGTCTGGTGGGTTCCAGGTACTGGTGAGGAAGGTCCTTTGTTTTAAACCGGGTTGTTTCTTTCAGACCATGCTGCTGGACACCCCGGAACAGACGGAACTACGAGCCTTCCCCGGACCGCTGGTCAAGTCAGTGTCTTATGTCCTCGCGGTCGTCACAAACTAATCCTTAAAGGGAAATTACCAATATGTAATCAATGTTTATAGTTTATATTTATTAATAGGTCTATCCTTCATTTAGACCGGAAGAGATGCAGTCCTGAAAAGAATGTTTCTGTAGAACCGCTTTAACTAATCACAACTAACGCATCGTCCATCCCACGTCCTGTCCCTCAGAGAGGAGACCCATAAGGTGGACGTGATAAAGTTCTCCCAGAGCAAAGCGCTGGAGTCTTCTCGGGACACCGGCCTGTTGGACCGGGACTCCGCCCGCTTGCTGTGGGACTTCATCATGCTGCTGTGCCGCCAGAACGGGGTAAGCTGGGCGCAGAAAAGCAGGGGTGTGATGCTGACTGCCTCACCGATGCGCCGCTCCTCCTCAGACTGTGGTCGGCACAGACATCGCCGACCTCCTGCTGAAGGAGCACCGCTCCGTCTGGCTGCCGGGGAAAAGTCCCAACGAAGCCAACTTGATTGACTTCAACAACGAACCGCTGGCCCGGGCCGAGGAGGAGCCGGGAGCCGGGCCGCTGTCCCTCCTGTCGGACACCTTCATGACCGTCCCGGAGAACGTGGGCAAAGAAACGGAGCGCTTCAGGGAGCTGCTGCTGTTCGGCCGCAAGAAGGTAAAAGAAAACTGTTCACTGCAGAAGACGTGTGCTGCGAAGGGAGGAATGAGGTCTCTGTCTTCGGGACAGGACGCCCTGGAAGCAGCGATGAAAGGGGGGCTGTGGGGACACGCCCTGCTGCTGGCCAGCAAAATGGATAGCCGGACGCATGCGCGCGTCATGACCAGGTAAAACATCAAAGCATGTCGAAATCATTTTTACAAATCGAAACGTGAGATTTAATATTTCCGTCCTCCTTGTTCAGGTTTGCCAACAGTCTGCCCATCAACGACCCCCTCCAGACGGTGTACCAGCTGATGTCGGGGAGGATGCCTGCTTCAGCCACTGTTAGCACAGCGCCAGCCTTTCCTTTACACCCCCCCCCCCCCCCCACACTGTTTGCATTGTCGTCTGAGAGTTGTTTGTGTCGATGCAGTGCTGCGGCGAGGAGAAGTGGGGCGACTGGCGCCCCCACCTGGCCATGGTGCTGTCCAACCTCACGCACACCCTGGACCTGGACACCCGCACCATCAGCACCATGGGCGACACCCTCGGTGGGGATGCACGGCGACGGCTTGGTTCAACTCCGAACGCTCGCGCTCACGCTCACGCTCTGCTTTCTGTAACGGCAGCATCCAAGGGCCTGATCGACGCCGCCCACTTCTGCTACCTGATGGCCCAGGTCGGTCTGGGAGTCTTCACGAAGAAGAGCACTAAGATGGTTCTGATCGGCTCCAACCACAGGTAGAGGCCGGGGCGCACGCACGGGTGCAGTGAATGTGCGTGGCAGGCATGCAGCCATAGCCGTGTCTCTTCTCTCAGTCTGCCCTTTCACCAGTTTGCCTCCAACGAAGCCATCCAGAGGACTGAAGCCTACGAGTACGCTCAGGCTCTGGGCTCGCATCCCTGCTCACTACCAAATTTCCAGGTATATCTATAGACCGTTTTGCGTCTCATAGAAGTGTCCTAGAACGCATTGATTCCGTGACGTCTCTCCTCAGGTGTTCAAGCTGATCTACGCTTGCCGCCTGGCTGAAGCGGGCCTCAGCGCTCAGGCCTTCCACTACTGCGAGGTCATCTCCAGGGCCGTCCTGGGGCAGCCCGGCTACCACGCCCCCGTGTTCATCAGCCAGATCGTTCAGGTGTAGACCCCCCCCCCCCCGGCTTCTGTCGCTCGGGTCGCCCTGCCTCTAGAACCCGTGTCTTTTCTGTCAACAGATGTCTGAGAAGCTGCGATTCTTCGACCCGCAGCTGAAGGAGAAGCCGGAGCAGGAGCTCTTCGACGAGCCTGATTGGCTGATCCAGCTGAGAGCGCTGGACGGACAGATCAGGGTGAGAGTTCAGAAGGTCCACGCGGCGTTTCTGGATTCCAGAATATCTCGAATGGTTCTGTGTCGTCTCGTAGACGGGGGACATCAAATACAACGAAGACAGGATGACTCCGTCCCAGTTCGACTGCAGCACTCCCAGTTCTGACCCGGACCAGCCCAGTCCAACGGAACCTTACGGTAGGCCCACGGAGCTGGACGGCCCCACGCAGGACAACCCGCTGATGACCTCGTTACTGCCTGGACCCCCCCAGCAGGGAGTCCAGCTGATGCCTCCAGGTGTGTAGAAATGTCTCGGGAGTCTTTCATCTTCATTCCCCTCGGCTCTCATCTCTTCATCTTTCTCTCAGCCCCCACATCCATCCTCCAAGACGGCATGGCCCCTCCTCAGCCGCCCCCCCCCACTGACGTGCCCCAGTTCTACACCGTGCCTCCCAGTGGACAGCCAGGCCAGATGCCCGTTTCGCGCTACCCCCCTCAGGATGCTGCCTTTGCCCCGCCCCCCTTCCATCCTCATCCTCATGAGCAGACAGAAATATATCCAGGATCCCATCCGCAGCCCCTCCCTCTGCCAGCGGGACAAATGTCACCACACATGATGCCCCACTCACCTGTACAGATCAACCCTCCCCCGCTCCAGATGGCCCAGCACATGCCCCCTTCTCCCAGCCACATGCCCCCGGCCCCACTGGACATGCACCACGCCCCGCCGATGTCCTCCCCGCCTCGGCGCTCCTTCACGCCCCAGACAGACCTGTACGACAGAATGGCTCAGATGGTCAGTGAATAAACCCCCCCCCCCCATTCAGAGACACGCCCCATATCTGATCCCTCTCTTTTCTGGTGCTGCAGGGTCCCGTGAGGAGGACGAGGACCGCATCACAGTCCTCCTCTCACATGGTGCGTCCTCCTCCTCCTCCTCTTCCTCCCCTCCGGGTGAAGGTGAGCTCGTCCGTATGGATAACCTGACTTCCTGTGTGTAGGCTTCTGGGCGTCGCTCTCGCACCACTTCTGAATCTTCCACTCACTCCGGAGGAAGAGAGCGGAGCAACTCCATCATCCAGCAGGTGGCCCCGCCTCCACCGCCGATTCCTGAACAACCACGGGGCGAGCAGGTCAGGAAGGGGAAGAAGGACTCCCCGAAGAAGGTGGGTCCCCCCCGACGCACGCCGCCAGGCGTTCTGACTGGACTCACTGGTGATCGCAGCGTGTTTCACAGGGAGGCGGAGTCAACTGGTTTAAAAGTCTGCTCTGGAAAGGGAAGAGCGAAGCGCACCTCCCGGACGATACCAACAAATCAGTAGGTCAAAGGTCACAGGAGTTTACTCGAGGCCCGGCGTCGCTGTGTCGCTGCGTGTGTGTGTGTGTGTGTGTGTGTGTGTGCTTCACTGCGTTCCGTTCTTCCTCCTCAGATCGTTTGGGATCAGAACCAGCAGAAGTGGGTCGACCTGAACGAGCCGGAGGAGGAGGTCTGTAATCGGAGCGTCTGAACGGAGAGGTGAAATCTTCACGCCGTAGATGCTCAGGTTTCCTTCCTTCCTCAGAGTAAGCCTCCTCCTCCTCCTCCCTCTGGATTTCCCATGATGCCTCAGAAGCCCGGCCCCGGAGGCCCCCCCGCAGCGCCGAGCGGCGGCCCTCCTGTCAACATCTTCTCCAGGAGGGCGGGTGAGATGAAGGGCGTTCTACGGATGGTAGCGTCCTGTCGGGTGGCGTCGCCGTTTCTGATGATGGGATGTTTCTTTCTTCTCAGGCACCCGGAGTCGATACGTGGACGTCCTGAATCCCGGTCGGGCTGCGAAGCCGGGCGGGTCGGCTCCCGCCCCCGCCGACATGTTCGCCCCCTTGGCTCCAATGGCGATGCCGGCTAACCTGTTTGTGCCGAGCTCAGGTGTGTTTACCGACGAGCCGGCAGGAAGCTGCCGCAGGTACGAGGCGGTCCTTGACGCGTTTGTGTGTCGTGTGCAGCGCCTGATCCACAACCACTAGAGGGCGTCGAAGGAGGAGACCAGGAGCAGAGTCCACCGCCCAGTGCTGCTCCACAGGTGTGTGTGGGTGTGTGTGTGTGTGTGTGTGTGTGTGTGTGTGTGTGTCCCTTTATTCACTCTGCTTCGTGTCTGTCGTCCAGATGTTCAACCCCACCTTGTTACCCCCCGCCCCAGAAGCCCCCCCGGCCCCTGATGGCTCCCAGTCAGGAGAGGTAAGGCGGCCTGCTGTTCGGTACCGGCCACGGTTCCGTCCCGCGTGTGCGTGTTGGGTTCACGTTGGACGCGAGATGATCAACATGTCTTGTTGTCCCTTTGTGTCCCCCGCTGTCTTTAGCTGTCCCGCTCTAGCTCAATGAGTTCTTTATCACGCGAAGTGACTCGGCATTTAAACCAGGTACCTCAGATGGTCAACTCTCCCCCCCGCCTGCATCCCCCTCCCTCACCCCATGACCAGCAGCATGCCCCCCCCACCCCCCCACCCCCAACCTGCCAGCTGCATCACTAACCCCGCTCTGCATCTGCTCTACAGCCAATCCCAGCAAAGCAATCTTTGGCGGCGTCTTCACGCCCCCCCCCCCCCACACACACACACACACACACACACAGCGACAAGCCGCCGCCTTAACGCCTGTGTTATATTTTAAAGCCCTTGTGTTGCCGGGTAACTGGAGCTGCGGCGCTGCTGAAGCCGGTCGGCGAGCACGCCGCCATGCAGCTGTAGAAGCATCTGTACGCATGCACGTGACTCAAAGCGTACGCATGCACGTGACTCAAAGCGTACGCATGCACGTGACCCAAAGCGTACGCATGCACGTGGCTCAAAGCGTACGCATGCACGTGACTCAAAGCGTACGCATGCACATGACTCAAAGCGTACGCATGCACGTGACTCAAAGCGTACGCATGCACGTGACTCAAAGCGTACGCATGCACGTGACTCAAAGCGTACGCATGCACGTGACCCAAAGCGTACGCATGCACGTGGCTCAAAGCGTACGCATGCACGTGGCTCAAAGCGTATGCATGCACGTGACCCAAAGCGTACGCATGCACGTGACTCAAAGCGTACGCATGCACGTGACTCAAAGCGTACGCATGCACGTGACTCAAAGCGTACGCATGCACGTGACCCAAAGCGTACGCATGCACGTGACTCAAAGCGTACGCATGCACGTGACTCAAAGCGTACGCATGCACGTGACTCAAAGCGTACGCATGCACGTGACTCACAGCGTACGCATGCACGTGACTCACAGCGTACGCATGCACGTGACTCAAAGCGTACGCATGCACGTGACTCAAAGCGTACGCATGCACGTGACCCAAAGCGTACGCATGCACGTGGCTCAAAGCGTACGCATGCACGTGACTCAAAGCGTACGCATGCACGTGACCCAAAGCGTACGCATGCACGTGACCCAAAGCGTACGCATGCACGTGACTCACAGCAGCGACGCGATGGTTTGTAACGCTGCATCGCTGGATCCCAGCCCTCTGGTCATGCTTTTACCTTTCCTCAGCCGCCGTTATAAAACCCTTACATGTCACGAGGGTCCGTCCACCTGTCCGTCCACCTGTCCGTCCCCACCCATGGACATAATAGTGCTGTGTCATGTGACCACTCGCTCTGTTTTCCAGACTCCCGTACCTGCTGGAGGCGTCACCTTTTATAACCCTGCACAGTTTGCACAGGTGGGGGTTAAAAACAGAGTTTGAAGAACATCTTCGCTTCTCTTTATAATGCTTCTCTCCCCCCCCCCCCCAGACGAGTGCACCACCAGGACACCGGCCCGGGCGTTTGGGCGGCCAGCGCCAGTACCCAGTGTTGAAGTAACGGACTTGTTCGCTTGACACGATGTCCTCCTTGGAAAAGATCGAAGCACATCGAGGGCCCCTCCGTTCGTCTCCACGGCGACCGTCGCCCGACGTTGACCCCTCTGTCGTCGGCTTCTTTCTTTCATTAATTGCCACTGAGTTTCCGACGCAGTGCTTCCTTGAGGGCTTCTTCCCGCACCAATCAGAAGACGGATGGTTCTCATTGGGTCCTCAGACTTCGACCCGCCGTTCGTGTCCAGGTTGTTCATGATGGCATCGTTTAGTGGACAGTAGCTGTTGCTTTGCGTCCAGGTGTCCATGTTTGATTCATTGCTTGTGTGTGAAGTTGATCATGTTGTGGACTTTGATTCGTGAGAGAATGGATTCGTAGAGCCTCGTCTGGGCGCCGACGCCGTCGGGGCACGACCCGAGGGTTGGACAACGCCGCTGCTCGGTTCAGATATTCATTGAAATGCCCTCCCTGTCCACGAGTGACTCTCGATTTGACGGCTCTTTCGTGGTCTCTTGTCCAAGTTCAGCCTCCATCGCCCAAATTGATCTCGCTGAAATGAGGGATGGTCTTCAGAACAGCAGGGATTAAGATTAGAACTGCTTTTTAAATGTTGCTAACATGAATCTATCCAAATATTTGTAAATCAGATCGATTGTATTTATGAGCTGTAGTAAAGATGCGATTGGACAGCGGCTAATGTTTCTGAGTAGCTTTGATGAAATGTTTATGATCAAGATTATTTGTTTCGTCCGCTCCGGCAGACGCAGGAAAATTGTGAACCGAGATGCAACTGTCCTCTAAAAACTCCCCGGTCCTTTTAATTTACTGAGATATGATTTTTAATTCAGTCATTTGTCAACCCGGATGTTTGCTTCAGTGATTATTGTAGACGACACGGACGCCCCGGCTTGTTGTGCTTTGGTCGAATTCCTCGTGTAAAATGTTTGACATTAAACAGTAAAGACTAACGGAGGATTAAATGGTAATAAAGTTATTTTTTTGAGCTCTGTAGCACTTTGGGAAAAAAAGCCTATTGTTTCATTCATTGGATTTTGTGTTAATGGTGTCAAACGGCACCATGGTGTGATTTTACATAAACGTTAACGCAGATTTATCAACAATTTTATAATACTATAAAATACTGAAAGTGTATACAAATGTGTACAGTATATGTATATAAATAAAATACTTGGATGAGGATTTTAGGAAAGCATAATTTACGCCAAAGCGTTTTTCCTGCAGCAACATTCCTGCCTGTGTATGGAATGTCGTGCTCAAGGAGTCTCTCCTCCCCCCCCCCCCCCCCCCCCATGTTGAAGGGGGGGGAACAGTGGAGGTGGGAGAACCTCCACTGCGCAGATGTTTGTCGTTTGTAGTTATTTAGCATGTCAAAAATGGTGTGAGTAATTTCAGTGATGTCATTCACCAAATAGAGATTTACGGTATTTTTAAATGGTAATATTAAACTTATAATCAGAATAAAATAAAGCAGGAACAATATATTGGAAGGCAAAACTTCCGTCTCCTATAGTAGCAGAAAACATTTGCGTTGGTCTCAGTTACGCATTTATTGACTAATGATCGTGTCTTTCACATCAACCACATAAAACATGTCGGCTACGTGTTTAAATTAATTATACCAAGAACATTGATAAAGAGTAAAAAATTAGACATAAAATAACGTCTGCTCAAACGTCTCTGTCGTTCCAGCAGACTCGAGCACAACTAAATCTAAATGTTCCCAGTGCCAGGCTGCAGTCGGCTCAGCAGCTCCCCGGTGTTGGGAGATCTCTCCCGGGGGACGGCGATGCTGGGATGCCCCCCATGTAGCGCCAAACCTGTAAAACCTGTCGGGTTTACGGCTCAGGCTCAGACCGCGCTGAAAGACGACGAGCCAATGAAAGCGCGAAGTGAATCAGTGATGACGTCGGACGCCATCGCATGGCGCTGGTGCTTTCATCCCGCGTTTCGACCCAAGCCTCGGTATTCTTTACCCATCACCACTTTATTGATCAGTCTCATCCTCCGCTGTTCAAGCAGACAGAGTTCAGCCCGACGCGTCCAGAGCTGCTTGTGCTTTCAGAACCGCGGCTTCCAGCATCGCGCGGTCCCCGAGCAGCTGCTGGACGCCAGCCGGCTCCATCTCCAGCAGCATTCCTGCACAGACGGGTGTGGGTTATGCTTCCAGTGATGTTACAGACCATAACTTGTGTTTACAGCCGCAGCCACAAACCTGTGATGTCATTAGCATGAGGAGGATCCAGCTCCTCCACCAGGGAGAAAAGCTTCTCTCCTAGCCGCTCTGTGTCTTCAGCATCCGAGGAGTCGCTAGCGTCCGTCCCCTCCCGGCTGAAGGGACGCAGGACGATAACGTCAAATGATTTAACTGCATTGTCTTCTCGATTTGAACAACGATCAGACTAAAACGAAGACACTCGTCTACACGGAAAAAGAAATGGCTGAACACGCCGCGTACTCTTGAAGCGTCGTCAGGGCGGAGTTCAGCCGCTCCTCCAGCAGTTTAGGATCTGAGAGAAGATTGAAAACTGCCTCTTTGTTCTGTTCCAGAAGCATTCCTGTTGAAGAGCAGCGAAACAAAAACGATGGAAGCCAAACAGCAGCTTCATGCCCAACGGGTATTTTTACGCTAGGGGTCAGAGGTCACAGTAATAGTTGCTCACCTGTGATTTTCTGTGAGTGGCCGGTGTTGTAAGCATCAACCAACTCAAACAGCTGCTCCCCCAGGGAGTCCGACGCCGCCGACACGTCGTCCTCGTCTTTACACTGAAGCCCGCTGTAAACAGGTGAAGTCACATGAGCGCTGTCCTTTCAGCATGCTGGAGGGAGGAGCGCAGGTGTGGCTACCTGGGCTCCTGATCCATCTCTAGGGCACCGAGCGCTTTCTCCAGAGCTGCAGTCAGCATGTTCTCGTCCCGAACCATCCGACTCAGGACAGGAACCGGCAGCTCCAGCAACATACCTGGAACAGACACACGTCATAATAATAATAAAACGTCACATATCGTCCGGTTCAGTTCACCTGTGAGTTTCCCAGCATTCTCTTTGTGTGTGGGATAAATCTGCGAGTACAGTTGCTCCCCAAATGTCTCCAGATTCTCTTTAGGATCGTCCATGTTTCACTTTTCAATGCTTCCAGATGTCATGATGCAGTTTTACTAACGTTCGGAAAACATCCAGAAGATTATCCCCCAAATAGTTAAACTTGCACCGGTCGTCCTCGTGCTTTAAGCTAAACTAAAACGTTCGTGATGGCTTTTAAAATAGTTGACACCTGGAAATTGAATTTCTGTCGAATGTGTGTAAACACGGGGCGCGTACTAATGACGTCAGTGATGCCTAACCGATGTCGGTCAGGAGATCTTCCTCCGCTGGGCTCTTGAATAACTAGTACCCCAAACATGATAATCAAACTACAATATGTTTCATAGTTATGATTATAAAACTACGGAAGCGATTATTTAAATTAAATGCCATGTATTTTTAACGTGGATACATATGTTCTACGTTGATTATTGTCGTTTAAAGGTTGCAGCACGCGCGGAATGATCTGTGGCAGAGGTTCCGTGAAGTGGCTTCCGCTCTCTCGGCTCCTTTTCCTCCGCTGAAAGGTAACGTGGTCGCCCCGGTTGCTAACAGCCGAGCATTAAAGTGTGATTGTTTATTAGCCCCGTTTGCATTTAGACGCACAAAGTAAGCGCTCGTTGTTGCTGTGGTCGATAATACATCGTCGGTAACGGAAAACGTCCCCCCGGTAGTGCAGAAATGGGAGGCCGATTGGTGAGCACGTCGCCCGGTGTAGGCCTCGTTGCGCCAGTCGGCTAGCTATGTGGCTAACGTTAGCAAACTTCAATGTCTGTCGTCATACGAGTGCTGCCGTTAAACGGTAGACTTCCACGGTATTTAATTAATTTAATAATGTAAAGGAGTATCTGAAACGGGAGTCGCCGCCTTTCCCAGACCGGAGCGAGATGACGTCACTTATCTAAGCGACCCTTGAAATGCCCGACCGTGCGGTGTGAAGTTTGTAGGCGCTAACTCCCGGTTCCGGTTCCGTTCTGTCCAGGTTCATCATGTCGGCCCATTTGCAGTGGATGGTCATCAGGAACTGCTCCAGTTTCCTGCTGAAGCGGAACGGACAGTCCTACAGCACCGTGAGTGTCCCGGTCCGATCAGTGACGTCACAGACCATCCCGTGACGTCACCTGAATGAAATGCGTTTTGTGACAGGAGCCCAACAACCTGAAGGCCAGGAATTCTTTCCGCTTCAATGGGTTGGTGCACAAAAAGACTGTCGGTGTGCAGCCGGCCGCTGACGGCAAGGGAGTCGTCGTCGTGCTGAAGAGACGTGCAGGTAACGTGACCTTACCGGTAACGGGTCACCTCTGACATGACCTTACCGGTAACGGGTCACCTGTGACATGACCTTACCGGTAACGGGTCACCTGTGACATGACCTTTCGGGTAACGGGTCACCTGTGACCTTACAGCAGCGTTGTTGTTAGATAACGAGTTGATTGACGAGATGATAACTTCAACTGAACGTATTCAGAAGCAGGACCTCGAGGGTCTTTCCCAAAATGGCCGCTCCTCTTTTACCTTCTGTGGTTCTGTTGGCTCGCAGGTCAGCACAAACCCGTCAACTCCTACGTGAAGGTCACCATCAACAAGAACGCCCGCGCCACGCTGAACAGCGTGAGGCACATCATCCGCAAGAACAACTACAGGAAGGACCTGCGTATGGTGAGATGAGAAGCCCGGGGCCTTTTCTTCCTCTAAACTAAATGAAACTGATCGCTGATCGGATGAACTGTTGACCCCCCCCTACAGGCCGCCCTGCGCCGCGCCAGCGCCATCCTGAAGAGCCAGAAGCCTGTTGTGGTGAAAAAGAAGCGCACCCGGGCTGCCAAGACGGCGTAGAGGGACAAACGATAAAGAAATAAAAGACTTGTTTGGAAAAAAGAACGCATCACGTTGTCCTGAGTCGTAAATCCTGTCAACTAAATATGGAAATGTAGTTTTATGTAAAATTCAAGGGATGAAAAGTCTGACCCAGAATTTGCTCTAGTGACTAAATGTTAACCTCGGCTCTCGGCTCTTTCCTGAACGTAATAATTTGTGTATAATTGTAGAAAGTTTTTTTTTTATTTGTTTATTTATTTAGAAGATCACTGAAATCTAAACCCCTGGTTTGATCCGCTTCAACACTTTCCTGATGTTCCGGGAATGAGCTACAGCTAATTATTATTACATAAATGTATGTTTTACAAATCATAACTTCATTCGCAGTAGTTGCCAAAGGGCCTGTTGCCATAGTTACTGTGACTGCTGATGCGGAAGGATTCGATGGATTTCAAAGCAGCTTTCCTCCGTTGCTTTGGAAAGTCCCTGCCCCTTTAGAGGTCGATCAAGTTCACATCGGTCCTCTTTCACACCAGGTCCAGACGCACCAATGAGGCGGAGCTTCATCTGGAGACGCGATCGAGGATCGGAGCTGCGGTCGCGATGAAACGACTCAACCCGGTGCTTTTCTTCACGCCTCTGGTTCTTCTGGTTCTGCAGAGTCGGAGCTTCGAGCTGCAGGATACGATCCATTCACTGATGGAAGAGAACATCCACCTTCATGACCGGCTGGAGAACCTCACCGAAGCCCTGAGGGAGCTGAAACAGATGCTCTGGCGTCGCTCCACCGGTAGTCTCGAAGCTTCTACGCTCACCTTAGTGCGGAGAGGATGGAGAAGAGCGCAGCAGGAAGCGTCCCGTAAAGCTTAACGCCGCTGTATTTAAATTATCTTCATTTGTGTGCGTGAAAGACAAAGGAGATGGTTTAGCGTTACTTTCTGCTTGTATATAAATAGAATGCTGAAGCGGCGCATGCGCTTCTTACTCTTTATTTCCCTGCTGTCATGTCCTGTTTGTCTGTTTAACCGTCCCGTCCCGTCCCCCCCCCCCCGTTCTGTCGTCCCGTGTGTTTTGTGCAGATCCGGATCACCATGACCTCCACGAGCGCCACAGCGAGGACGTCCGGCGCCTGTGGGACGAATGGTCCCAGCACAGTGGGTATCACGCGGTGGTGTCCAGACCCCCCCCCCCGGTAGAACATCTGCTGCTCAGGAATCAGCTTCAGAACTCTCTCCTCTCCCTGCAGGCATCAGCGCAGAAACCCTGCTGCTCCTGGAACGCTCCTTCTGCGGACGCGACGCTCGCAGCTCGGCCCCCCCCCCCCAGGAGGAAACGGCCCCCCTGCTGCTGATGTCCTGCTGCATCGCCTTGGTGCTGATGTTCTGCTTGTAGTCCTGCTCTGGACAGGTTCTTCCAGTGTGGTGAAGACACAAACCTTTTCAGCTCTGCAGGTCTTTTTTGTGGAATCCCAAGTCCTCCGACCAGCGTTCCACGTCGAGGTGGAATTTTCTACGCAGATTTTTATTCTTGGACAAAATGCTGCTTTTTTTAGCCAGTTTTAAAGTAATTAAATTGGATAGCAGTTAATTATTAAACAACGTTTTCTATTGGGTGCCGAGCAGGAAGTGGAAACTCGGCTGGAACTGAGGACGAGGAAAATTACAGATCTATAATAATGATCGTCTCCGGGTGATCGTGTTGATCTGCTGGTAAATATCGACAGACCAGCTTGCTTTACCGGTGACCTTCGATGACCCCAATAAATGAAAGGACAGTAAATACGGTTTACGGTTTATTTTATTTGGCTAACTGAACACATACAAAAGTTAGAAAATTAACTCCGTCTGGGATGAAGGTTTCATTTTCTACAGAGAAACACATTTACAACAAAAACGCTGATGAAGCAACAAATAAATAGATAATCAGACTAGCGCGGCGCATCGTCCCCGCCGTTTCAACAGCGGCGCCACTACGATAACGGATCAGCCTTATTAAACGCAACTCGTGTTCTACAATGGAACGATGATGATGATGGTACGATGAAGCTCACTGATGTATCGTGTGCAGCAACGTTTGGCTGGAAGCTGCAGTGGGAGGAGTGAGATGACGGCCCCGCCCACTCCGCCGTCACTGCCTGGACGCCGTTTACGCGTCCTCCCAGCACACGACGCTAGACGGGACCGCTCTAGTCGATATCGAGGTCCGAGTCCTCGTCGCTCAGAGTGTTCTGCATGATGGCGCCGTTCCGGACCGTCTCCGGGACGATGGGGGGCTTGTCGGGCAGGAGTCCGTACTCCTGCAGCAGGGCCTCCAGGTCCACAGCGAAGAAGTCTTCGCCGAGCTGATCCGTGAGCCGGACGAAGTTCCCGATCAGGTCCCCTCCTCTGTAAACGAGCAGGGCGGGCAGAGCGCCGTCCCGGAACAGGGCGCTGGTGCTGATGGCCGAGCTGCGGACGCTGCAGAACTTGGCCAGCGGGTATTCCTGAGCCAGGCACAGGAGGCTGCCGCTCATGGCCTCGCAGCCCGGGACGTCCGGCTCGTAGATGTGGATCATGACCAGCGTGCTTTTGTCCTCCTGGTCCAAAGCCTCCAGGAAGTCCTCCCCGCTGTTCAGCTCAAAGACCCGCTCAAACCGCTTTCCCCGGCAGAGCTGGCGCCGCATCTCCTCGATGCGCTGCATACGGTAATGCTGGAGGAAGTCTTCATCATCCTCTTCCTCCTGGAGCATGTTGTACTCCTGCATGGTCATCTGTGGGGAGAAGAGAGACCAAACGCGGGTAGAAAAGGGACACCTGATGCTTACAGAGCTGGCCTTTAGTTCTCCTTACTTTCCCTTTGATCTTGTCCCGAAGCTCCTTCTGCTTCGCCTCGTCCCTCTCCAGGTCGAGGTCAGAGCGGCAGGTCATCGACAGCTTCTTGATCAGCCTTTCCATCTCGTTCTTCTGCTCTTGTTTCTGCTCAACCTCCAGCTGCTTGTACTTCCTCCAGTCGTTGATGACCCCCTTTGGTCCTGAGACAGAACGAGCAGTTCCTCATGTCTGCTGGATCCAACTTTAACCTGCTTCGTGCGTCAGTGATGACGTCACAGTCATGTGACTTCAGCCGATCACAGCGGTGAGCGACGACGATCGAAACAATCAGACGTACCCGTGTTGACGGCACTCCCATCTGCACTGCGATCGATCTCCGGCTCGTGGACGCTCGCGCCCCGGATGGTCTTGTTCTCCCCATCCTCATCCTCGCTGCCTTCGTCCTCACTGCTGCTGTAGTAATACTGCAGCTTCTCTCCCAGAATCTTGTCATCCAGGGTCGTCATGGTTCTCCTGAGAGCAGCAGTTATCGATGGATTGATCTAACGCACCTTTATTTGCACACAATGATAAGTCTCTTTTGTGAGACTGTGTTCGACACGGGACAGCCGTTCCTTTCGTTATGTCATCTTTGCGCCGCTGGGTAACTCGAATAGTAAATCCCATAATAATTGCTGCAGACAAAGACAGAATAGTCCGCTTCTAAAAAGAGGATCGCAAAGATGGAACTCTGACGTGTTTTATGAGGATGCAGGCCGAGGCGGCTCGGCAACAGTTCGATAAGAACGAGAGGGGGATTAGTCTTAGCATTAGCATTAGCTTTAGCTTGCAAACATTAACGTTACCAAAGCCGGCGCACTGCCAGCTTTAAACGCTAATGTGATATTACACACAGCGCGCTAAGCTAACCGTGGATCATTTGATGTTACCTTGATTGTGCAGTCAGGCAGCAGCAGAGAGATATTACCGGCTCCTCTCGGATCCCCTGGCTAGCTGAAGCTACGCTTCTTCTTCTTTGGTTTCTGCGGCTAGGAGGCGGGGCATGGAGGCCTCCGCCAGACCGCGACGCCTTCGCGTAATACGGAAATAAAACGACAAAAGTCGCCGGCGCACCGCGAGGACGGACAGACGGACACGCACCCACGCAGACACGGGGAGAACATACAAACTCCACACAGATAGAAATGAATCCGGTACCGGTACCGGTACCGGCCCTCTGTGAGGCGCAGCGCTAACCACTGCGCACCACTTGGTTTTCATTCTTGGTATATTTGAAGTTTTCCGTGTTTTTAGCTCCTAGCGGGTAAGAAATTCAGCAAAATAGCACCAACATCAACGTCACACAAATTAATCTTTCAAAGTATATAGTCTGACATTTAGATTTATTTATTTTTACAATTCCACATTTTCCGAAATGTTTATGAAGGCAACACGAGTTGGGTTTTATTTCAATGACGTAATGCAGGGTTCCCAAACTCTTCCAGCTGATCTCACTGATGAGCGTGTCGATCATTAAAATCACCTGCTTCAGTAACCGGAAGGAAGCCCTGCAGCGCCTCGGCCCTTCGCGGGGCGGTTTGGACACCCCTGACGTAAGCAACCTTGAAAGAGGCTTGAACCGTTTGATCTCCTCGAGACCCGTTTAGAAGCATAAACACGTTTTTTTTATTCGATGCTTACTTTAGTTTTTACCTTGTTTTATTTTACCACGTCGCACTTTGAGATTCCGTGGAATATAAAGCGCGTTATAAATAATATTTATTATTATTATTATTTAGAAGCAGGATAACTATAACTTTATGACAGACTAAATCCTTTGACAATGGCTCTAAATTTTAGATCTCACTTCTTCTTCCGGCTCGTCCCATCAGGGGTCGCCCGGACCCGGACCCGGACCCGCCGTGACCCTCTCCCGCCGTGACCCTCTGCATTTATCTGGGCTTGGGACCGACTCAAGATCTCACTATTAATTCATGTTATTGGGGTATTTTCACAAAATGTACATTGATATTATTATTCATACTATTAATATAAATCACTGCAGAATTAAATAACATGAAATCAGAATGCATACATGCAAATATTTCAGAAGTTGTTTGAGGATAAATGTCTGGCCCATCCCTGACATTAATAATTATCTAAAACTAATGATAGGCGTGCTTTTTAACCCTGCCTGTGAATCACGCTATTTATTATTAATTGCATGTGAAGACTGAGGCACAGAACAAATAAATGGCTAAGTTATATTTTAATCAATGGTTATGCTGCATTGCATTCCACAGAAGAAAGATAAAACACCTTCTACCAAATCGATCACTATTGAGTCAGACATCAGGGCCTGCAGCTGAAAGTCACTTTGTTCACCGTCCCAAGACAAGTAGTATTATTATACAGTTATCAGTGTAAAATCCAATCATAATATACCCATAAAACAGTTTTTTATACAACATCCAACTTTAAAACTTAGTGATGTGGAATCAATAAGTTGTCCCTCTTCATTTTGATTTGTGTCCATATCCAAGAAAATGCTCAAATGAAAAAATTACAATCCTTAAATTTGCCCAAACACCAAATAACACATCCCCAGTACATAGGAGGCACACTCACACACACACACACGCACACGCACACACACACACACACACACACACACACACACACACATCAAAGTTCCTAAATAGCAAACGGCCATTATACATTGAACAGTGTATAAAATCTGCTTCAGATATGAAACTCGGTCTGAGAATGAAAGTCCAGCCCGTAAACGTGAATAAAAAAAAAAGACAGAAATCCCCAAATAGTAACGTTTCATGTTGAGATTGATATTTGCAAAACTATTTGTGTTCTGCTCCAGAAAAGGAACATGACACAGACGGGCAGACAGACAGACGGACGGGACGCTCGTAGCAGGATGACAGACAGACAGACAGACTCTTGGATCTTCCAGTTTCGTTCAAACACACTTGCTGTTTTTAAAGGACCTTTTTGACCTTCAGTTTGGGGTCTGAAATCATAGCCGTGTGCTTTCGGGGTCACAGCTCATCAGCTGTTCCAGGGCCGTGGTCGCTCCTTCCTTGTGATTGGTCTTCGGTCGGTACGCTAAACGCAACATGAGGACATGTTTTACTGTTCAGGCAGACGAGGCTCGCTAACGTGGCCGAGTTCACGATGTCGAATCCGACTTTCCCTCCGAAGGTGCTGGGCTTCCAGTATTCAGGAGAGCACAGAGGGTTTCCCAGGAGGCCTTTCAGCGAGAACGGGGCGCCCATCTCCACCATGCTCTCCCCAAATATGGCGCCCGCTCTGGTTTTCTCCAACAACAGACCAGGATAAAATTCGAGAGCATCGATGTCACCGTTGTAGAACTCCTGGAGCTCGCGGACTATCTCCTCGTTATCTGCGAATGGAGAAGACGTTAACCAGGCGGCGCCTCCGCCTCCCCGCAGGCACCACACCTTTTATGTGGAGGAACAAAACCAAATATTTGACATGTTTGTGCTGCTGACAGCAAAGAACAGCCTAGAGGACGCAGGTGTCTTGTTCGGGTGTTCTCGCCGACGTGGAGACGTTATATATGAAGGTTGTCCTTCGTGTTGTCTCGTGTTTGTGCTCAAGAATGTCGTCCTACCACTGAATTCACTGAAGGACGTGTAAGGTCGGAGGTTGAAATGCTTCCTGTACTCGTTGAAGGGCTGCACCCGGAGCTGCCGGGACGCCTTGATGGTGTCCACGGCCACTTTGGTCACTGCACCGTTCATGTTGTGGCCACCGCCAATCTGTTGGACCAATCAGATTGCAGAATCCTGAAACAGAGTATCCTCGTGAGCGACATTCATTTCGATGATCGATGGGCGGTTCTGCTACCTGGCCAGCCCGTTGCCGAGAGAAGGCGTCCACCAACTTGTCGATGCCGTAGTGCGTCAGAGCAGAAGTGTTGAAGAGGAACCGTGCGTACGGGATGTCGTCGCCATCGATCAGGAAGCTGTCGGGCATCAGAGGATGCCAGTGGTAGAGCTGGGCGAACTCCAGAGCGATGCGGTTCCCGTACTGGAACTGTGAGCTGAACAGCAGCGTGGGATCGAACTTCAGCCGCAGCAGGTATCCGCTGAGGTGCTGCACATAGTCCTCGATGACGATCCGGATGATCTCACCTGAGCCCACAGGGAAGGCTGGTTTGTTTAAAGGACCAGACCAAGACGCCGCCCACCAACAAAACGAGGGGCAAAGCGCTGGTGGGATGCGGGCAGGCCAGATGTTTCTCCGCTCCCTAGCGTTATGCTAAAAGCTAAGCTAATCGGATGTTGTGATATTAGAGTGATATCAATCATCTCAACCGTTTTTACCAAACTTCCTCACCAATGATGATGAGGCGTGAAGTCTGGAAAAGCTGTTCGTCATCCCAGGTAGGATGCTCCGCCTTCAGGATGTCACACACTCGGTTGTGCTCCCTCAGCCACAGCGTGGCGTACATCCCCAAACCAGGAAGAAGTCCAAACACCTCCTGACCGATGGCCATCTGCTGCTGAGGAGGGACCCAGGGAGGGTAGCCCATCGTCACCGGTACATCAGTGATGGAGGGAGGGTACATCTCACCCTCAACGAGCTGAAAGGAAGGACGGTAAATACAGATTAGACGACTGGCTCGAATCAAAAGGGCCTTAAATGATCTCCGACGTCCCTGATCTGAGCACACAATGGACAATACACAATCCAGGTTCCGTTCCAAACCTGAGCCGCGGCTCAGGTTTGCTTTGATGTTTTAGGTTGTCACCTGATATTGGAGTTTTCCGTCTTTGTGAAGCCTGAGCTGAAGCTGACGTCCCAGGTTGTCTCCATAAATGTGGCCGGCGTCCACCTGCACGGGAACGAGGATGACACAAGCATGAAGAAGCCTGGACCACCAGAGACGCATCGGAGACGTGTAGATGACAACTGGCTTGTAACCATGGAAACCAACAATGACAGAAAGGACAACGTCCCTGGGCACGGATTGATTGTGTGTCCTGTCCCTGCTTGGACTCACCCCGTGGCCCAGCGCCTTGGTGAAGCCCGGGCCCATCCGGTTGTATGTCTTGAAGAACTGGTGGGTGAAGTGCTGTGCGAAGAAGGCGAACATCAGGTTGGTGCCCTGGGGGTCCGGCCTGAAGGTCCTCCTCTTCATCAGCCTCTCCACCAGCAGCTCGGGGTCGGGCAGCCCAGCCAGTCCTACACGGGGCCCATGGCGACGCACGCCTGTAGTCACAACACTGATACAACCCCCGCATCACGTGACCCCGCCCAACCCACCAAGGTCAGCCAGCTTCGTGCGTGTGGCTGTGATCTGAAGCTGCAAATGTATCCCATAATAATATCAATAATGTATCTATTCTTGAAGCTGGATTTGAGTGTGTAAGGTGTGACCCTTCGTTAACGTCTGTTTAGCTGCTCCGTGATGCTAACCTGCTAGCTTTGGGTTCTGGAGCGGACTGATCAGAGAACAGCCGACGTGAAACCGAACCGAAACATGCTGAAAGGCACGACGCCGCTCCTTCTGTACCCGCAACACCTCACATTTATTCATCTGATCCAAAATGCAGATTTTAACCCGTGAATGCATGACTGACCTCTGACCCCCAGGGGCGTAGGGCAGTCCCGTGGCACCGGGGGCAGAATCCGGGTGTAGTAGCTCAGATTATCGTAGGATTCCCAGCTGAGGTAGCTGTAGTCGGAGTTGTAGGTCGGCGGGTTGGGTATCAAGCTGGACCTGGCTGTTCAGAACAAAGCAAACGGCGGTTCTAGACACCGGACCTGTGACGGCTGCGAGCAAACGTCTTCCAGCTGCAGACCGACCCGTTAGAACCAGCCGCATGAGGACGTCTCGCAGGAAGGTGTTGTTGACGATGTCCCACAGCAGGTGGAAGTGGGTGAGGATGTAATGCAGCGTATCTGGGCTGGGCTTCAAGAACAGACGCACCCGGGTCCAGAACTCCGCTGTGGGGGGGGGGGCGACAAGAAATAAAAAGCTCTTCATGTGACTGGAAACCGGAGCGGGCCAGCGGTACTCCTGATCCAGCTGCCGTCTTTCCGGCTGTTCCTCCAATATTTCCAAATATTTGTGTCTAGATGAGGATCCTGCCTCAGGGCTGCGCTTCCTGAGCCAATAGCAGCATCGGCGAGCGTCTAAACCAGCGAGCTTTATTTACTGGAGAGCAGAATGCTTCAGATTCCTCAGCAAGGAGCAGCAATAAGGGAGCAGATGAGCGATGATCTCACGGTTTGTGCAGTTCTCTCCATGGTAACCGGTACCAGTGCAGTCGCACTCGTACCCGTCCTCTCCGAACCGCACGCACACGCCGGAGTTCTGGCAGGGCAGATAGCAGCATGGGTTCACTGCAGAGGAAGACGACACACGGTCGCTCAGACATCATGGGAAATATTCGCTTCCTGTGAGGCGATCTAAAACGCCTGCCTCAGGTGCTTCTGTGTTTCATTCTCTCAAGTATTTGTCTTTCAGCCGGAGAAGCTTGAGACCTCAAAAACCGGCCGCTGCTGGGGTGAGGTAATGTCGTCCAGCTCCCAGAGCAGCTCTCAGAAATCTGCTCGGTTGGGAAACTTTCCCAGAAGGAAATATTCAACTCGAGATTTTTAAGGTCAACAGAGGCAAAGCTGTTGCAAATAGTTTCTAGCTTCCTAAAACAATTATTAAATGTTGCTAATATTTGTAAACTTCATTCTATTGGTCTCATGGTGCCCATGTGTTAGCTTAGCATTTAGCTACAGCTATACAGTTATTATACCAGCTATTGTCTGCATGAAATGTGTGAAATGTTTAAGTATTTCTATTCATATTATATTAATTTATCAGCCTTTATGCTAAGCTAAGCTAACCAGCGGCTGTGTCTCATTTATCCAATCAGCAGACGCTTAACCTGGTTCCCCCTGCATTCTTACAGCCGTAACCGTCTCTAAAACACACCGACATGACGGGACAGGCAAAGTTCACGCTCCTGTGATGTGAGAAATTGGACCTTCCTGATGTCAGCGTGAGATAAGACTGTTGGTGCAAAGATTTATCCCCAACTGACTACAAGATCATAACGGCGTGAAAGAACCTGGGCGGTTCTGGGAGCAGAATATCGGATATCCGTTCTCTACGGAACGGACGTGTTATTTAGCTACGGCAGCAGCAGAACTCTACCAGAACCGGTTTTCATCAGCGTGGCTGAAAGGAGCCTTCAGAGGAACGCCTGATAGAACACGGGGATCCATCCGGGCACCTTCCCATCCGGCAGCTGACCCACCGACAGACACAGACACAACGCCCTTCCCTGCCTGCCGGCCTCTCACCCACCTGTGTTGGACGAAGCCTCGTCATTCTGGCATGCAAGCAGCACCAGAAGAGTCCAAACGGGTCCTAGAACAAAGACTTCCAAAACAGATCCACATGAGTACAGTCCAGATGTACAAGAAGACACACGAGCAGAAGTCTGATGCACTTACATGTCATTAGAGCAGCCTGAGGACAGACGTCCCCGCTGTGAGGACAGGCCCGGTCCGGGTTTCCAGTCGTCCAACAGGCTGTCCCGTCTCTGAGAGCTGCAGCTCAGCCGCTCCGTTCTTACCTGTCTCCAAACAGGAATGGAAGAAGTGGGACGGAGAGTTCAGCTAAGCGCTTCCCACTCCGCTGAGCCCCCTGCTGGATGGACCGAGTTCAGGTCTGAAAGCCTTCATCTTTTTACTCCGCAACCTCGGGTCACGAACTTAACCCGTTCTTGGGCTCCGTCCGTAAAGCCAAACGAATGTTCTGATTTATAATTAATGCAAGTCCAGTCAACACTTGTTGAAAACCTTTTTTCCTTAAGAACTGGTTCCTCGTCCACTTCTGATGTACCACCTGCCACCAAAACAAAGGTCAAAAGGTCGAGGTAGAGGCGGTAGGGGGCGGGACGGGAAGTGTCAGTGAGCTTCGTCTAATTAGATCAGATTTGGATGTATTTGTTTTCAAAGGTGTAAAATATTCTCACCCTTTGGTTTTAAACTTATGAAGATGATCTGAATGATTTATCATCTCAAACTGGTTCCACAGGAAGCTGAAATCAGTCCGTCCGCTCATGGTGATTTACAAGAGCGCCTCCGTGCAGCGGGTGGGAACAGATCCCAGCCCGGATCCACCAGCAGGTAAAGCCCACGGCCTACAGACGGGTTCTGAGCCCTCCCCCCCCCCCCCTCCTCTGGCCCGTCTCACGAGGGTTCCAGCTGCAGCTATAAAATTCTAGCTTCTTGTAAACGGACACATCCGTCTTCACTCGGGAGATTTCAGCATCGCTTGTCTTCGTATTAAACATTTAGACGTTTAGAAATGTCTTCTCGTCCAGAAAGCAGCAGCTCGATCTCAGGTGCTGCAGGTCGGCTCACATCGGGCATCAGAGCTGCTTTCATTTAGGCCGTCTAACGACACGTTATCATGTGTGACCGAAAAGAACAACAGACAAGAAGCCTCCTTTATAATAATCACATTTATTTAAAGAAAAATGTGGGTTTTAGGAGGAGCTGGAAGCCGCGACTGCAGCACGCCTGGGCTTCGGGGTGGTGCCTTCCCGGAAACCATTCCTGAGGACACAGGAAAGGAAGTAGCCGTAAGAAGCATAACAGGTCAATCATCAATACACGAACGCACGAGAAGCTTCCTGTTCAGCCTGCTCTTCCATCCATCGGTTTCAGGCTGGTGAGCCAGCTAGTTACCGCACCGGTTGAGTCAACCAGAAAGACTTAATCCAGTTGTTTAGACAGCGCGGTACGATTGATGACATCATGACATTAACAGAGCGAGTAAGACGTGAGGTGAGGCGTCGAGCAACAGCCCAGAACAGCAGGAATATTTTATTTCACTCAAACGACACGACGAAACGTTCCAACACATCAAAGCAACTGAACCCACATTAGGCGGAGCTAAACTCCAGCACAAAGCAATCGTTGAGGAAATAGTTATTATTAATAAGGGCTGACTCCGCAGTGATTATGTAAAACAGCAGGGTCGTGCTCCTGACTTAAACCGAAGCCATTCAAATAATATCAAGCAAAACCTAACGGTACACGCTAAGCTTTAGGACGCTGCGCATAGCGATGAACGGCGTCCACCATGACGTCACCGACTCCCAACGATGCTCACCTCAGACAAAATGCTGATATCATGTTGAATTCATTTGTTCAGACATTTTTTTCTCACCATCACTGGTAAGCAGCATCGATTAATCGTGACAGTTCGGCGGACACGTTCAGCCCGTGGCTAAGCTCAACCGTTTAATATTAGTTTACGGTTGAAAACATTTTGACCCCCAAACCACATTTGTCATGATTTGATACACAGAAATGCTGGAGATCGTATATCAAGGTAGTTCAGAGTTGTAGAAATATGGGGGGGGGATTTAACCGCATCCTAGAGGGAGTCTATCAACACAGAGCCCACACAGCAAACGTTTCCACACGGAAACATTTAAATGACAGCGACCCCCCCCCCCCCCTTTTTTTTTTTTTTTTTTTTTAATGGTGCTGTGTTTTTCAGGCTCAGATCTTACCTGAATCTGCGATAGACAACCTTCAGGTGTCTCAGGCGGCCGGTGCCAGTGGTGTTCCTCCTCTTGGCCTTGGCACTCCAGTTGTCTACAAAACACAACATCTGCACCATCAGGCCATTCACACAAGTGTGCAGCTGCAGGATGTATTATTGGGCATTAATACTAATTATGGGGTAAAGCACGAGGTGTTAGCGAACAGCGAGTGTCTTTATTACGGAGGCGTATCAAACAACTCACATTTTCTCTTGCGCTTCTCTGGGTAGCCACACTTGCCACAGGAGGACTTCTGCAGGTGGTAGGCCTTGGATCCGCAGCGACGGCACAGCGTGTGCGTCTTGTTCCGGCGCTTACCGAAAGATGATGTCCCCTTCGTCTGAGGCGGTGAGAAATAAGGGTCAAGAACAATCCAGAGAGAAGCAGCAGCAGGAAACACGGCTTCAAGTCTTGTCTCAGCACAGAATATTGAATCACAGAAATCATTTGTTCAGACATTTGTGTTTTGAGACATCACTGACAAGACTAGTGCGCCGTTAGCATCTGACGCAGGACGAGGGGGATGGAAAACTACCAACTACGGTCTCCCGTGATAACGAACAAAGGCGTAGAGAGGCCTGTCGCCCAAATACAAACGATTCTGCTACAGCCGCACGCTAAAGAGGAAATAAACAAACAAGAAGCTTCTGAACGTCACGAGACGCGCCTAGCTTACTTCTGCTAGCTGTAGCCGAAAGGCTAGCTCGCCAGTAAACGGACAAATACTTTACGGTGACCGGCCGAGAGGCAAAGGCGTTTAAAGCACGACTCTAGAATACAGAATACTCTAGTTACTGTTTCTCCAGTCTAAATAGAGTATATTTCATATACGGAACCTTTATGCTATCAAGGAGCAGCGACCACAGGCCGGGCGGACGCCATAACGCTCAATTATACTAAAACTGCGCTTCAGCGCAAAGATTGTTTGCCATAACGCCAACAACATGCATCCGACACCGAAACACCAACAGTCCGACTCGGATAAGAACCACACTGCGCAGATGTTCCGAGATTCCAGCCTGCCAGCGTCACAACTCACCATTCCGTCCGGTGGCTAAGGGAAAAGAGACCGGAAGGAGCGCTCGAGCGCCATCAAACTACGCCCGTGCTGCTTCCTGTGTAACACATAAATGGGACCCCATGTAGCATTATGCTAGCGTATTGATTCATCCTGGTAACAAAGGAGTTGAGTGAAGGGAGATTTAAATTTGTTTTGCCTTCATATAACTTTAAGTATTATTTCTTAGGTTTTTACGTATCTCTTAACGTGAAGGGTGACGGAATAATTCTAGATTTAAAAAACGCACAACACTGAGCCAAGGCAGCTACAATAAAAAATATTAAACAAATATTTATACAAATAGAGGTGTAAAATATACAATTATAAACATTAAATTATAAATTTAAACATCCAGTCGATTCTTTGTTTTTCGTCTTCCTCGATCTGGATGACTGAGAATCTACACAGACGTGTAATTATAAGAATGTTCTGTTGACTTTAAAGAATGCTGGTCTTTGAATCACAAAGTATTTTAAATTGAACTAGTACCTAATATATTAATTATTAATGCTGACAAAAATAAATAAAACACAGTTATCTATAGAAATGCCCAGTAATTGCATCTGGGAATAAAACCACTGGGATGAAGGATGAACATAAATAATAAGATTGAGGATACAAAACAATAATTACATTCTTTTGAAGGATTACAGGATGACCCCAACTAGGAGGAGTTCTTGGACAGACCCAGAACACAAGGACTAAACCCACTCTGCCACGGGACCGACGTCTGGCCTAAGTTCCTCATCTTGTTGCCTCATCCTGGAACACAGATAGGGTAAGTGACATAGAGTAAAATTGTGGATGGGGAAAAAGAACAAAATATATTTACAGTGATGACATTTTCCGTTTTCAACGAATTTCAAGATATTTTACTTGTTATTTAGAGATACACTTCTTATATTGTGTGTTTTGTGTTCTACATTTGGTGAATGAGAGTCTGACATGTGACTCTGCTGCTTGTAAAGGTATTAAGGTAGCCCAGACCTTGTGGAGATTACGCACGGGAGTGACCACTTCTTTAGCCAATAAAGCCATCACTGCTTTATCTTTGTCCACTTACTTGTGCAGATGTTAGTGACAGTTTTAAAACCTGCTCTTTTGAGTGCCTTTTGGGTGCGCATGCAGGTGCATTCTATGACCTTGGGTTTTAGATGAGCAAAGAGCCTGAGAACGAAGCGCAGCGCGCCCCCGCTGCCAGGCTGGGAAAAGGCGCATCCTCCTCCTCCATTCCGGTCACGCAGTTCTGCTCAGATTTGATAGGGAGCATGACGGATGCGTTGCGCACTTTAGTAATTGAAGGGACAAACAGGCTGTCGGCGTCCGGTTGACCGTTTGGGGATGAGATCATCCTTCTGAGCGCGTCCCTTGGATTCATCTGCAGCGGGTTTGCTTTGCGGTGATTTTAAAAACGTTACGATAATTCAAGCGCATTCCTGTGCGTAAAGATATCGGGTTGTTTAGTAGATACATCGCGGCGCTCATCACCCAGCACTAATGATGCTGCGGTGCGGGGGGACATAGCCTAGAACGCAGGTGGACAATGTCCTGTCCAGGGAGCCGACAGCGGTCCTGAATGCAGCGGACAGACACCTCCGCGGGTGTCACCGTCAGCCCTGGATGCTGCGCCGAAGAATGGCGTACGCCGACCCGTCGTCGGGGAAAGACATACTCGGCAATAGATCTCTTTGTTTTATATTCATTTGCGCATTTGGACTCGTCACACTATTCCAGCAGATTCTCTATGGCAAAAACTACATAAAGAGGTAAGTGTGCGTCGTTCGTCTCCAGCCGCGGCCGCCTGCGTAAAGGTGAAAAACGCATGCCTTCATAGTCGCTTGATCCGAGGCCCCTTCGCTCATTCTTGATCTCAGTTTCTGACAAAATGGTGGAACCTAAACGCCAACCCGTTAAACTGGTCGGTGTTAACGGGACGCACGAGGAAAACACGCTCCCATGGCTGAAAGGAGCAAAAGCAATGAACCATCCATCTTTTTTTCTAGTGGCATAGAATCTGCTTCCATCGGATGTTTATTCTTTTGTTTGTGATCTGTTCTGAAAACGAAGCATCACACTCACGCCATCGCCGGCGCTGCAGCTGTGTATGGCGCTGTTTCCCTTTAAAGATCTTTATTTGGGTTTCCGTTTCAGCCTTTTTGACTGGTCTTAGCATCCGAGCCCATCGGAGATGATGATGATTACAGCCAGTTGGTCCCGGCGTGCTCAATAAATAACGGTCCCAGCCCTGTTCTGTAGCTCCTCTGCAGAGACAGACGTGGATTTTTGAGCTGAAGACTCATCGACTCTAAATTGCAGCCCCTTCTCTTTAAAATGTGAGACGAGCAGATGCTGAGAAGCCGGGACGTTTGACCGTTACGGCTGTCAGAAAGAAGATCAAAGCTGTAACATGTAACATATCCCCACCTGAAAAACTTTGAAAGCCAGCACATGTATGTTCACATCAGAGCCAACATACATGTGCTGCGATCTGAACACCCCACAGCTAGCCCCCCCCCCCCCCCCTGCCACCCTGCTGGGCCGGTCTGACAGCACTGGATTCACCGCATCCTGACATCTGATGCGAGATGCATGAATTTAGATGCGACACATGCACCCGTCTGTCCTCGCCGGCCCTCCGGTTACGTAGAGAGACGGGAGCAGTCCACACAGCAGAAACCAGAGGGTTCAGCAGCAGCCATTTTACAGTCTGTCTGCGCACACACACAGGATGGAGCGAGCGTGAGGGGCTGTGTGTGTGTGTGTGTGTGTGTGTGAGAGAGATGCAGCGAGAGGGAGAAGGTGTCATCTGATGACGCTCCATGAGCAGAAACAGTCAGAAGATGCTGTCCACATGGGCTCGACCACACCCAGACGTGCCCCCGACTCCTCCACCGAAGACCGAGGCGCCTCCTGGGTTGCGCTGCTTACAGGGTTCTGGGTGGATATATTGATCGTGGCACATACCGGGACGTGGAACAACTGATCCTTCATTTATGAGCACTTCACAGGAGCCATTCCCTGTTAAAGGTTAATGCAGAGAGGAAATGAGATAAAGAGGAGCTCACAATAGCTTCATGTCCTACCAACGTAGGAGCCTTTAGCGGTTACAGCACATTCCTGTGGACACGCTAAATGGACCTCCGAGTCGATACGTCCGGGCCCCACCCTAAGAAACCAAACTCATAATCCAATATCATGAAAGTCCTTCCTGTTTCCACGTCCCATTAACGAGGCTTGATGGGAGAGCGGAGGACATTAGTGCTGCAGAACAGCCTCGTCCTGTCATTCAGCTGATTACTGATCAATAAGAAGCCAATGGGCTTTTAATATGTCCAGTGAAGACAGCTTCATGCTATCTCGACCCGTTAGCAGAACTGCTGGCGATGATTAATCCCTCCTTAATTCATGGTGACTTTAACATGTCCAATTACAAGCCGAATGCTCCTGCAGGCTAAAATTCAATGTGAGTATTGGAATCAAACTCAGAAGAGCGTAAATAAAAACCATGATGTCATTAACAGAAAGGTCATGCTGACCATGCTGTCGTATTCGGCCCTTATGGGGGTTCACTTCCTGTATTTATGCGTGTGTGCGTGTGAATGTGTTTTTGCGTGAACACATGAGTTTGGTTTTACGTGTTTATCTGCACAAAAAGGACAATCAATCCCAAATAAACTGACTCATTCTCTTACTAGTGCGCAACAGTTTAGCCGACTCAAAGGGGACGAGACAGGAAATTGGACCGGTCCCGTTAATTTCTCGGATGATGGATCTCTGAAGCCGGCCAGAAATGGAAGGAAAAGGTACCTTTCCAGCGTGACTGACTGCACAACACCTGAGCAAAGGGAGTGAGAGAGAGAGAGATAGAATGAAATCCATCTTAGTGATGACCCAGCCTTGCATGCTTGGGCCAGCCTCCTGATGCTACAGAGAACACAAGCTGCAGCAGATTTGAATTCATTTTCTTGACTTGTTTTGAGGTCTGCAGGTGTAGGAAGTTAGCAGGGTGCTGATGTCACCAGCCTGCATCACACATCTCAGTCTAACTTGACCTGTCTGCATGTTGACAGATGTTTCCGTCAGAATTTTCAGCCAGATTCACAGATCTCCGTAATAGTCACACCCTGCCTAGCTGATATTAAGAAGAAAAAAAACCGCCCTCACAGGTAGGCCAGTTTATGGCATTTTAACTTTTCACAGAAACCCAAGAATGCCCCTTGTTTTCATTAGTTTAAAGGGTATACACTCATAGTCTTTCACTGATTGCACTTCAGATTTGCTCTTGCATGTTGTCTGATCCCGTTCACCTCGATCCCAGATCTCCAAACCCCCACCCCCCCCTTCAGAAGCCGGTAGAACCCCGGCCTCCTGTTGATGTGTCCCATCCAGCACCCATTTCCAAACGCCTTGTCCTCCTCAATGTGTGTGTCGTGTTCTGCACCGCTCTGTGTGTGTGCCATGTACGTAGTGTGGACACTTCTCTCTGCTCCCCTTCCTCCCCTTCTCACATCTGCATTGTCTCTCTGCGACCTGGACTTACCCCCGTTTCCACTTTTAACTCCTTGCTATGAATAGACGTAATCAAAGCTCCCAAAGGAACTGAGCTGTAGATTTCAGTTCTTGTTGGTAAACTATAATTAGTCTGGCTCGGTTTAGAACCAGCATCGTCTGACAAGTGGAATAATGTCTTGCTTTTAGAGACGGACAGAGAACACTTTTAATCGTCTGAGCTGAGAGCAGCATGACTCGCCCCCTTCAGGGACAGAAACCTCTGAAGGTCGCTGCATCATCAGGCGGATGTCGACAGCCAGTTCATCCTTCCTTATTTGTATGATTTCATGGCAGCATCTCCTTCCTTTAATCCATCCTTCCATTGTATTGCCTGTTGTGTTCTGTAATTCTTATTTTTATTTGTACCGTATTTTAAGCTCACCCCGTTCACCACAGCCACAGGTGTCAAGCTGGAATATTGATTATTAATTTTTTCATCTTCCAAAGTGCCAAGCTACATTTTCTTATCTGATCAGCACTCATTCCAACGCATACAAGCAAGCCTCAAGAAACACATTATACAGAAGACATTTGGAGATTTGTTCATTAGAACTCTACATTTTCTGTAAGGAACAATAATTGTTTTTATATGAAGCTTTATTTAAATGCAACCAGACAGAGAGGAACCCTCAGATTATTGAAGTGCCATATTTACATCTAAAGGCTCTTATTTCAGTCATTCGTCAAATGGAACCATCAGAATAAATAAATAAATCAGTTTGAATTGATTCCTGAGAGAGATTCTGTATGCATAAAAGCATGAAGCGATTCCAAATGTCTGACTTTGCATGTGAAACACTAAAGTAGCCAGCCAGCGTCGTCAACGTTCCGTTAGCTGCGTTTAGCTTTGCAAACATCATCAAACAGAGAGAACACACCGTTTGTCCATCCTGCATGCTGACTGCATGCTGAAAACTGTTTTGCTGCATTAATGTGTCCGCGCTCAGGAAAATGGCCACCGACTGACTCCTTGATATGAATTTAACAATTATTGATCGTCTCTGCAGAACCATTTTTGTAAAATCCACCAAAACACAATCCCACCACCATACCGAAGACATTATTTTGTGTGTGCTTTTGCTTAATGTTGTCATTTCAATGTAATATTTAGTGTTATATGTGTAAAATAAACCATTTAGAGTTTTATTTGTAGTTAAAACAGATATAGGCGATTCACTGTTTGCAGGAATATCTTTGTGTGTTTTTATGCACACAATTTTTTAAAATGTAAAAGCACCAGCACCTTTCCCCCGCCCAACTCTAAATCAATATACAACATTTATACTCATTTTAATCACAGACTCCTGCTTTTAAACAGAGCAAAATTCCACAGACAGACAAGTGAAAATATGAAAATATAAGTTAGTGTATCACATTGGTAAGATGTAATCGATTCTGGTGCACGTGTCCCATAAACATCATGTTACTCTCATGTTTCATGACTTCTGTCATCATCCAACGATGCTACACTAATATTATACTGCAGTTTCATGAAGTCTGACATTTTGTCGTTTATATAAGATATTTCCTTTAGCCTGTCTTCTATAATGCATTTATCCAGTTTGTTGTTTGTGATGCTCCTGTGTGGGAGGAAACAGAAGATGACTGTGCCTATCCCTCCAGGTATCTGGAAAACTATGACGGCCCCTTTGAATACAACTCCACTGCATGCAGGGAGCTCAGGCAGGAGATCATGGACGTCAAGGTCCTGACAATGTGAGTGGTCCTTCTGATGCGGTCGGCAGATATGGAAGGAGTGTCTGGGCTAATCAGGCGCGTTTGATGTGTATGCAAATTAAGGGTTAGGGTTGGCCAAGGGCCAAACTGTGTGAACATGGGGGGTGTCCGATTAGCGGGGTGTCTGATTAGCGTGGTGATTTGTGCGTGCAAACAAAGTGCGGCTGAGACGTCTTTGATCGATTCATTGAACAGTTTATATTGAATATGTAAAAAGCAACAACAAACTTTTTCTTCCTCTTCCGGCTCGTCCCGTCAGGCTTCACCGCAGCAAATCAGCCTTCCCGTCAATTGCATAATTAATTCTGGCAAAGTTTTACGCCGGATGCCATTCCTGCTGCAACCCTTATATCAACAACAAACAAACAAACAAAATCAAATCCAGCATTAAATGAAAAACATATAATATCATATCAAACAATTTACGTACCACAAAGGAGTAGGAAGGAGTATAAACTCATAGCTCCATGAATGAATAATTAATATGTGTCCTTGTATTAACTTACAGTTAATGCACATTTGTCTGAAGGCGCTAGATGAGTCACCTGATGCGTTACACTTGAATGAGCCTGTTGTGCTCGTGGCAGCGTGAGCATGTCAACATCGCGGTGACCTTTTGTCCGGGTCCCTCGGGCTGCAGAAATGTCAAAGCATTCCCGTAGCTTGACGAAGCGCCACGAGTCAGCCTCGCCGGCGAGTAATGGTGCCGCCCTGCATCCCAGAGCAAATCCCATCTCCCAGTCGTCCCTCAGGAAATGTCAGTTCAAGGACAGCTATTTACAGACGCTCCGGTAGCTCCCAATCTTCTGTCACTCGTTGTGTCCTTTTTGAGCGGTTTTCATGCTGTTCTCTTCAACTTGCTCCCCGGTAGAAACATGGGTAACCAGAGAAATCGTGGTTATGCATATCGTTCCTCACCCCACAAGTCTCTGTGCCTGTCTGCCAGGGTGAAGACCTCCGAGCTGTTTGAGAGGTGGAGAAACCTGCAGGTGTGCAAATGGGCGCAGAACAAGGAGGAGAGCAGCAACTTCAAGTAAACGAACAGCTCGTTCGATGCCAAACGTTGCAACGCCGACAAAGGGAAGGGTCCAAAGATGTCGACATGAACAAATGCTCCTCCTCCTCCAGGATGTCTCTGTCTCGCTGCTGCAACGCACCCTCATTCCTGTTCACCACCAAGAGGAACACTCCTGCAGGGACCAAGCTGCGGTACGAGGTGGACACCAGCGGGATCATTCCCATCTCTGCCGAAGTCTTCAAAATGTTCCCAGACGTGAGTCCGTCGTGTGTTCATCCAGTGTTCATCACAGGGGATCCATTCATTGTCCTGTGAGCAGGAATTTAACCAAATGTGTCTGCGTCTTCCAGGACATGCCGTACTTAAAATCACAGTTCAAGAAATGTGCCGTTGTTGGAAACGGAGGAATCATCAAGAACAGCAAATGTGGAAAGGAAATTGACGCAGCGGATTTTGTGTTTAGGTAGGCCAATATTCAAGTGTTTGAGGTTCGGTTTGCCTGCTATGTAGACACGCTAGCACGCTAGCACGCTAGGACGCTAGGCGCCACCCTCCAAAGCGTGACAGCGCTCACAGCTAGCGAGGCTAAACTACCGTCGGATCCAACAAACTGCTGGATCAGTTGTATTTCAAGTTCTTTATTTCTTTCTTTCTTTTGCAGGTGCAACATACCCCCCATTAGTGAGAAGTACACCCCCGACGTCGGCACTAAAACCGATCTGGTGACAATAAATCCGAGCATCATCACTGAGAGGTGCTGGAAACACAGACTGAAGTCCGATCGGTCTCCGTCTTTCGTCTTTCTCTATTCTCACGTTGTGTCTCTGCAGATTTCAGAAGCTGGAGAAGTGGCGCCGCCCTTTTTATGAAGTCCTCCAGAATTATGAGAATTCAACAGTTGTGCTTCCAGCGTTCTACAACACCCGGAACACCGACGTATCTTTCAGAGTCAAGTACATGCTGGACGACTTCGATTCCCAGAGGGGAGTGTTTTTCTTCCACCCTCAGTACCTGCTCAACGTGCAGCGCTTCTGGGCGGTGCAGGGCGTCCGCGCCAAGCGGCTGAGCAGCGGCCTGATGCTGGTCACCGCCGCCTTGGAGCTGTGCGAGGAGGTCCACCTCTACGGCTTCTGGGCTTTCCCCATGAGCCCCTCCGGCATCTTCATCACTCACCACTACTATGACAACGTCAAGCCGCGGCCGGGCTTCCACGCGATGCCCCATGAAATTTTCAACTTCATTCACATGCACACTCGCGGGATCCTTAACGTGCACACGGGGCAGTGCACGTGATCGGTCCGTCGATGTAATGTTGAAGCCCCACATCTTCTAGTTTGTTTACTTTCCATCAGGTTCAGTTAGTGAGACAGTATTTGCTTCTTTCTGAGTGGACAGTCTTTTGCTCCACGACACGCTGAAGGTTCTTCCTTTAGTTGCCAACATCTCTTTGATGTGTTTCACAAGTTGTTTATTTAGCCAATCAAACACTTGCGGTTATCGCCAACCGCAGGATGCTTGTTCTCAACGTGAAGTGTTCTTCATAGTGACGTCGTTTCCGTGTTCTCTAGTGGCTCTGCTGTACAGAAGTCTCGTTTTCTACTCGACATTACTCAGACATCTACGCCGAAACGGGAAGCCCCGCCCCCTGCATTCACCCTCTCTCTATCCCAGGCAACCTTGTGGGTGTGGCAGCTTTAATGTTTCTGTAAAACAAAACCTGACCTTTGATGTTAAGAAAGGAAATATAAAAAATAAAGAAAAAAAGAGAAAAATTACAATTTTAACACCCAACTGCCTGCTTTTGTAGTTTAATTCAACTGATTTGGGTGAATATTTCAGAAAATGTTTAATTTCCTGTTTTCTCCCATTTAAAAATGTGCTGAAACATTTAGAGCAGTGAGGCGGACGTCGTCCGGTAGGTTTGTAAAATAGTCCAGCCTCCCCTGTCGTTCATGTCTTTAAGCCAAGCTGCCTTATGCGATGTCAAACCCCGCTACGGGATGCGCAACACGCCCGCGTGTCCTGCTTATCGACAAGGACATTCATTTAAGACCCCACAATGTAGAAATTCATGAGGCATATTCAGCTTACACTGCAAATAGCAAAGTCTTACACCTTGTAAAGTCCATAATCATGTAGTGCCGTGACGTGGATCTGCTCTATACTTGGCTTTGTGTGTGCCTGCGTCAAAGATCACAGAAACACTTTTACACACGCCTCTACGGAAGCTTTGGGAGAACAGATTCGTCAAACTGAATTAAAATGCTGAGATACTGTATTATTTCACTGTGAATATTCGCATTACGGAATCTGTGATTTTACTGTTTGTTTTGTTTGCTGGTCGTGACAGGCTCGCCTCTGCATGCACTGGACATCATTTGAGAATGATTTGACATCGTTCTTCTTTCATCCTTTATTGAGATCAACACCAAAAACATCTCGGCTCACCCTCTAATCGTTGTACAGAAGCCGCAGGGCAAGGAAGGTTATTGATCACAGTGCTTCTGATCCGAGTCTTGATCGTTCTTTATACCGTATTGTGTTTGTAAATAAACTTGTTTGGATTTTCTCACATGTATGTTGATGACGTCATTATTCCTGTACGACAGCAGCCTGTTCCGACACGGGAGGAAGGAAAACCGGACTCAGGTGGGAGCAGTCAGTGACGTAGCAGGCAGGTAAGGCGTTAAGAAGGTGAGGTCAACGTGCACACATGACAATAAACATCCGCTCTAAACCAGGAAATAAACTAAACATGAGACCCAAAACTAAAATGAGCTAAGTGGTTAGCATAGCTAGCTACTTAAAGCTTATAACAGTAAGTTGTGTGTCAAACGTAATGGATAAATGGTTGCAGTGATTCACGTCAACTCGTGTTTCTGGGTGTCTGTGCGTGTGCGTGTGTGTGTGTGTGCTGTTGAGTGTCGTGTGTGTGTGCGTGTGTGTGTGTGTGCTGTTTGTTGTTGGGTGTGTGTGTGTTGTTTAGTGCCGTGCGTGTGTGTGTGTGTGCTGTTTGTTGTTGAGTGTCAGTGTGTGTGCTGTTGTTTAGTGTCGTGTGTGTGTGTGTTGTTTAGTGCCGTGCGTGTGTGTGTGTGTGTGCTGTTTGTTGTTGAGTGTCAGTGTGTGTGCTGTTGTTTAGTGTCGTGTGTGTGTGTGTTGTTTAGTGCCGTGCGTGTGTGTGTGTGTGCTGTTTGTTGTTTAGTGTCGTGTGTGTGTGTGTGTGTGCTGTTGAGTGCCGTGCGTGTGTGTGCGTGTTGTTTAGTGTCGTGTGTGTGTGTGCTGTTTGTTGTTGGGTGTGTGTGTGTGTGTGTGTTGTTTAGTGTCGTGTGTGTGTGCTGTTTGTTGTTGGGTGTGTGTGTGTGTGTGCTGTTTAGTGTCGTGTGTGTGTGTGTGTGTGTGCTGTTTGTTGTTGGGTGTGTGTGTGTGCTGTTGAGTGCCGTGCGTGTGTGTGTGTGTTGTTTAGTGTCGTGTGTGTGTGTGTGTGTGCTGTTGAGTGCCGTGCGTGTGTGTGTGTTGTTTAGTGTCGTGTGTGTGTGTGCTGTTGAGTGCCGTGTGTGTGTGTGTGTGTGTGTGTGTGTGCTGTTTGTTGTTGGGTGTGTGTGTGTGTGTGTGTGTGCTGTTTGTTGTTGGGTGTGTGTGTGTGTGTGCTGTTTAGTGTCGTGTGTGTGTGTGTGTGTGCTGTTTGTTGTTGGGTGTGTGTGTGTGTGTGTGTGTGTGCTGTTGAGTGCCGTGCGTGTGTGTGTGTTGTTTAGTGTCGTGTGTGTGTGTGTGTGTGTGTGTGCTGTTTGTTGTTGGGTGTGTGTGTGTGTGTGTGTGTGTTGTTTAGTGTCGTGTGTGTGTGTGTGTGTGTGTGTGTGCTGTTGAGTGTCGCGCAGCTCGTCAACTCGTGTTTGTAGGTCGTCTTCTGCGTTGCAAAAGCAATAGCCCCGTACACCTAGGATAGGCGCTCGGGCCTAATTATATTATCATATTTTGTTTTAAAATATACAGACTAGTCATACAACACTAGTTATTTAGTGACCGATACATACAAAATGTGTATGTTATCTTTTACAAAAGTAATTAAATAAACACAATTGTAAATCCTCACAAATGTTTCGGTAATGAGAATTAATAGCATTTTCTGTTTTGTTTTGAGCCTGTTGTCATTCTGAGCTGAGTAATCTGATGTTGAAAGATCAATATGACCAAACTGCCCTTGATGCCTACCTGATCAGGTATCAGGTATCACAAATTATAAATAAAAATAATAATTAAAGAACATTATTGGCAAGTTTGTTCCCTAAAGTTGTCTGAAAACAGCCTTGAAAAAAATGAAATCGTTGCTGTATGATTATGATTATTCTCAGTAAAAATGTGATTCATTCACATTACTGCATTGTGTGTGTGTGTGTGTGTGTGTGTGCCTGCGTCAAAGATCACAGAAACACGTTTACACACGCCTCTACGGATTACGGAATCTGTGATTTTACTGTTTGTTTTGTTTGCTGGTCGTGACAGGCTCGCCTCTGCATGCACTGGACATCATTTGAGAATGATTTGACATCGTTCTTCTTTCATCCTTTATTGAGATCAACACCAAAAACATCTCGGCTCACCCTCTAATCGTTGTACAGAAGCCGCAGGGCAAGGAAGGTTATTGATCACAGTGCTTCTGATCCGAGTCTGGATCGTTCTTTATACCGTATTGTGTTTGTAAATAAACTTGTTTGGATTTTCTCACATGTATGTTGATGACGTCATTATTCCTGTACGACAGCAGCCTGTTCCGACACGGGAGGAAGGAAACCCGGACTCAGGTGGGAGCAGTCAGTGATGTAGCAGGCAGGTAAGGAGTTAACAAGGTGAGGTCAACGTGCACACATGACAATAAACATCCGCTCTAAACCAGGAAATAAACTAAACATGAGACCCAAAACTAAAATGAGCTAAGTGGTTAGCATAGCTAGCTACTTAAAGCTTATAACAGTAAGTTGTGTGTCAAACGTAATGGATAAATGGTTGCAGTGATTCACGTCAACTCGTGTTTCTGGGTGTCTGTGCGTGTGCGTGTGTGTGTGTGTGTGTGTGTGTTGTTTAGTGCCGTGCGTGTGTTGTTTAGTGCCGTGTGTGTGTGCGTGTGTGTGTGCTGTTGAGTGTCGTGTGTGTGTGTGTGTGTGCGTGTGCGTGTGCGTGTGTGTGCTGTTTGTTGTTGGGTGTGTGTGTGTGTGTGTTGTTTAGTGCCGTGCGTGTGTGTGTGTGTGCTGTTTGTTGTTGAGTGTCAGTGTGTGTGTTGTTTAGTGCCGTGTGTGTGTGTGTGCTGTTGTTTAGTGTCGTGTGTGTGTGTGTGCTGTTTGTTGTTGGGTGTGTGTGTGTGTGCTGTTGAGTGCCGTGCGTGTGTGTGCGTGTTGTTTAGTGTCGTGTGTGTGTGTGCTGTTTGTTGTTGGGTGTGTGTGTGTGTGTGTGCTGTTTAGTGTCGTGTGTGTGTGTGTGTGTGTGTTGTTTAGTGTCGTGTGTGTGTGTGTGTGTGCTGTTTGTTGTTGGGTGTGTGTGTGTGTGTGTGCTGTTTAGTGTCGTGTGTGTGTGTGTGTGTGTTCTGTTTGTTGTTGGGTGTGTGTGTGTGTGCTGTTGAGTGCCGTGCGTGTGTGTGTGTGTTGTTTAGTGTCGTGTGTGTGTGTGCTGTTTAGTGTCGTGTGTGTGTGTGTGTGTGTGTGCTGTTTGTTGTTGGGTGTGTGTGTGTGTGTGTGCTGTTGAGTGCCGTGCGTGTGTGTGTGTGTTGTTTAGTGTCGTGTGTGTGTGTGTGTGTGTGCTGTTTGTTGTTGGGTGTGTGTGTGTGTGTGTGCTGTTGAGTGCCGTGCGTGTGTGTGTGTGCTGTTTAGTGTCGTTTGTGTGTGTGTGTGTGTGCTGTTTGTTGTTGGGTGTGTGTGTGTGTGTGTGCTGTTGAGTGCCGTGTGTGTGTGTGTGTGCTGTTTAGTGTCGTTTGTGTGTGTGTGTGTGTGCTGTTTGTTGTTGGGTGTGTGTGTGTGTGTGTGCTGTTGAGTGCCGTGTGTGTGTGTGTGTGCTGTTTAGTGTCGTGTGTGTGTGCTGTTTGTTGTTGGGTGTGTGTGTGTGTGTGTGTGTGTGCTGTTTGTTGTTGGGTGTGTGTGTGTGTGTGTGTGTGTGCTGTTTGTTGTTGGGTGTGTGTGTGTGTGTGTGTGTGTGCTGTTGAGTGTCGCGCAGCTCGTCAACTCGTGTTTGTAGGTCGTCTTCTGCGTTGCAAAAGCAATAGCCCCGTACACCTAGGATAGGCGCTCGGGCCTAATTATATTATCATATTTTGTTTTAAAATATACAGACTAGTCATACAACACTAGTTATTTAGTGACCGATACATACAAAATGTGTATGTTATCTTTTACAAAAGTAATTAAATAAACACAATTGTAAATCCTCACAAATGTTTCGGTAATGAGAATTAATAGCATTTTCTGTTTTGTTTTGAGCCTGTTGTCATTCTGAGCTGAGTAATCTGATGTTGAAAGATCAATATGACCAAACTGCCCTTGATGCCTACCTGATCAGGTATCAGGTATCACTAAAAGGAAGAGAGGGTTGTCTTCCGGGAATGCTGGTGGTGTAGAGTGGCAAGGTGTGATGGAGGAGTGTCCCCATTAAAGGACACGGATACAGATGTCCAACTTAAGGTCGTTTTATTTGGCTGTGGTCTTCCGGCATGTACGCACAGCGCTGAACTGAAGGAAGTAAACGTTATCTGTTAAGACAGACAAGCCACGGTAAAAGGGCGTTGTTCCGTGTGTGGAAAGTGAAACTATTTCCAGCTCCGACGCTGCACACGGAGATATGGTGCATTCAAAGGCGTCGGAGAACTATGGTGCGTTCACGAACGTGGGATATGTGACGATTTATGTCAGAAATGAACAATTGTCGACTGAAATAATATGGGCTTTCTAACACAGCCGCCCCCAACTGTCTACATAGAGAGTTGAATCTAACATAGAAAGACCATTCAGACAGTTGAATCGCCATCAGTGTCTTCAAGCTTAGGGAGCTGGACCAGACGAGCTACTGGTCGAATGTATGTCCGATCCTTCACCTTAATGGCGGCAGTCCGGACACGTCCATCAGCTCCTGGGTAAGTAGCTGTCACTTTACCAACTGGCCATAAACCTCGTGGGAGCTGAGAATCCACGATGAGCACCACTCGGTATGGTTCGAGATGTTTTCCATCCTTCTGCCACTTCTGTCTCTCCTGTAGACTAGGCAGGTAGCGACCAGTAAATCTGGACCAGAAGTGGTCGACGAGAACTTGGCTGTGCCGCCATCGGCGACTCCCCAGGGTTTTACTATTGTCATAGATGGCCTGAGGAAGAGAGGCATCATAACGTCCCATCAATAGGATATTCGGTGTGATGGGGTCCGGGTCAGCGATGTCTGATGATACGTAGCCGAGTGGCTTAGCATTCAGGATGCCCTCGACCTCCACAAGAACTGTGCGTAGCACTGTTTCGGGCACCGACTGCTCCTTAAGTACGACTTGGAGAGCAGTCTTCACGAACCTCACTTCTCTCTCCCACACTCCACCAAAGTGAGGAGCACTGGGTGGATTAAAAGAGAACTCGATCTGCTGTTCTGCCAACTGTTCCTTTAGGCGGGGAGTCATGACTTCAAAGGCCTCACGTAGTTCTCGGGCTCCACCAATGAAGTTTGTTCCGTTATCGGACAGCAGCTCGAAGGGTTTGCCTCTTCTGGCAATGAAACGTCGTAGAGACATTAAAAAGGCATCAGAATCAAGGCTCTCCAGGAGGTCTAGATGTACACAACGGGTTGTCATGCACTTGAAGACAATGCCCCATCGTTTTTCTGTTCGTCGACCAATCTTCACTGTGAAGGGGCCAAAACAATC
Source organism: Brachionichthys hirsutus (assembly GCF_040956055.1). Lineage (NCBI taxonomy): Eukaryota > Metazoa > Chordata > Actinopteri > Lophiiformes > Brachionichthyidae > Brachionichthys > Brachionichthys hirsutus. The sequence continues at coordinate 1,430,674 of NC_090915.1, read as the reverse complement.
AACTCCAGTTGAATAGAAGGGTGGCTTATAGAGGCGTAGACGACAAGGCGGCAGGTCTGCCATTTTAGGAATAGATGGGTTGGCACGCCATGCCTGGCACTGCATGCAGTGACTCTGATACTTCTTAATTGCTTCCCTCCCTCGTAAAATCCAAAACCAACGACGTAGTTCTGCCAGGACTCTTTCAGGTCCAGGGTGCAGAAGGTTCTCATCACAGGCCTGGATGATAAGATTGGTAAGAGGGTGCTTTGGGTCTAGTAAGACCGGGTGGATGGTGTCTGGCTCTAGCTGCTCCGCTCTTCGTAACCTTCCCCCGACTCTGAGGAGTCCTGTGTCCCTATCGTGTTCTGGGGATAGGGAGCCCAAACGACTGGAGGTTGATAGGGGTCGGTCAGAGATCAGCGCCTTCACCTCTTCTGGGAATGACTCTAACTGTGCCTGTTTTAAGAGGAGATTCTCTGCTTTGATGTAATCTGCCGCTTCACTTGGCGAGTTAGAGCTTGGATCGGCCGCCCCGTGTAGGGACTGCGCTGTTGCTTGTAAGAGTTCCTTCCATGTGGCGAACATGCTGACGTCAGGGAGGTGAGGGCAGGAGTCAACAGGCACCTGTCCACAAAAGGAGGGTTTCCTCAGTTCGTTATTCTCAGGCTCTGGGTAGACTGATCGGTTGTTCGGCCATTGATCCTCGGTGTGACGCAGAAAGTCAGGGCCTTGGTGCCAGCGGTGAGGTCGGGACAGCTCCTTCAATGTCTTGCCCCGCGTGATATCGTCAGCAGGGTTGTTCGTGCTTTCTACATACCTCCAGTTTTCCACATCTGTAAGGCTCTGAATCTCCGCTACCCGTGTGCCAACAAAAACCTTGTAGTTGCAGGATTCTGACCTGATCCAGTGAAGGACAGTGGTGGCGTCTGACCAGAGGGTGACCTTTCTGATGGGTAAGGTCAGCTCGGCTTGGAGTAGATGGGCTAGTTGGGCACCGGTGAGAGCGGCACTCAGCTCTAACCGAGGCATGGAGAGTTGCTTCTTAGGTGCTACACGCGATCTAGCCAGGACAAAGGAGATATGGACCCTTTTCTGTGCATCTTCTGTCCGTAGGTAAGCAACAGATCCGTACGCTCTCTCAGAGGCATCACAGAAGATGTGGAGATCTCTAGTTGAGGTTGGGGAGTCCGCAGACACTGGTGCATAACATCTGGGAAATTCCATCTGGACTAGGTCAGGAATCTCTCCTTCCCAAGCGAACCATCTGTCTCGCAGGCTCTGTGGCTGGATCGGGTCATCCCAGCCGGTTTGCTCCTTCCAAAGATCTTGGACAAGAATCTTAGCTCTAGTAGTAAATGGTACTATGTAGCCTAGTGGATCATACTGACAGGCGAGTACTTGATAGATTTTCCTCAAAGTAGGTTCGGTTTGCTCCGCGGGTCTATGCTTATACCTCAGGGCGTCATTGATGCAGTCCCAACGCAACCCGAGAGTTGGTTCCTGAAGGTCCGTGCTGGACTGAGAAAGCCATAACTCACTGTTTTCGGATCTGGCTTCTGGTGGAAGGTCTTCCATGACAGCCGGAGCATTACTGGCCCATTGACGTATCTCAAAGCCCCCGGTGTAGAGCAGCTCTCGCAGGCTTTCGATGAAGGTTTTTGCTTCCTCCTCTGTGTGGGTGCTGTAAAGACAGTTATCCACATAAAATGACTGCTCAACGCAGTCAACAAGATCACTCTTGGACTTACTTGTGTCACGAACGTGCCGCTGCAGGGCATAGATAGCACAGCATGGGCTGCATGTGGTGCCAAATGGCAGGACTTGCCATTCGTAGATATTTGGTGCTTCTGTCCTCTTCATATCTCGCCAGATGAAGCGCAGAACTGGTTTGTCAATTGGTAGAAGCCGTATCTGGTGGAACATACCTTTGATGTCACCGCTCACTGCGACTGGGTACTGTCGAAACCGAATAAGGACGCCTAGCAATGATGGACCTAGGGCAGGTCCAGGGAGTAGGAGGTCGTTGAGGGACTTCCCTTGATACTGGAAAGAACAGTTAAAGACAATTCTGTGTTTACCGTTGTGCCGCACCATATGATGAGGTATGAACCAGGATTCTGGGGTTGATGTAGCTAGCTTGGGTGGCACCACGGCTATGTAGCCCATCTTCTCTAGTTTCTGGATCTCCTGACAATATGCCTCGGCACGTTGTGGGTCTTTGGCGAGTCTTCTCTCGGTGCTACGAAGACTTGGCAGAACTGCTTCCATAGGGGCTTGGAGGGTGATGGAGTTGGCTCTGCGCAGCAGCGGTGTGGCGTATCTATGGACTCCGTCAACTGTGACCCTGGAAGTGGATGTCTGGAGCAGGTTTAAGGCTTGCTGATCCTGTTTCGATCGGGTCACCTGCTTCTCACTTGTATAAGGCAGTGTATCAATCTGCCAGAGGCGTTCAACGTTCTTGAGGAGTTCGCAGGTGGGTGAGACTGTCGCTGAGAACAGGCACTGCTGTTCGGACGCAGGAATTTGGTCGATACTGGTGGGACCTTGAAGCGACCAACCTAGCTTGGTGTGGACTGCAATGGGTCCTCCTGGTGGGCCTAGCTGCACCGGCTCTATGGGTGTCAGCAGGTGAGGCATGTCAGACCCGATGAGCAGAAAGGGTTGAGCATGGTCTACGAGGGGCAAAGGTAGGCGGAGGAGGTGTTTATACCTCTGCTGCAGGGTTCTCACGGTGTAGGAATGTTCTGATAATCCCAGGTTGTCGGCCGTGAATGCCTGACTTATGTGGTACTTCTCTTCGGGTTTGAGCGGGGAAGACACGTAGAGGGCAACTGAGGCACCATGGAGCTGCACTACGTCTTGGTGCACGGTTCGAAGAGTAAGTGTTTCAGGCTGTCCATGAAGTTTCAGGCATTGCACTGCCTGTGGCAAGATGATGCTTCGCTCCGAGCCATCGTCTAGTACTGCATAGGTCTCCAGTACTCTGTCTTGGTTATGAATTAGAATTTTCACAACCTTAAGCATGACCTTGGGAGATCTATTTGGTCTATCCAGGTACACCTTTGCGGTAGGAGTGTTTACCATGAGCACACTCCTTTGGGCTTGCTGGGCTGCATCATGGAGTACCGTCAGATGTTGTTCTTTGCAGGTACTGCAAGGTCTCTTGAGGGTGCACACCTCAGGCTTGTGAGATCGTCCACACTTCCAACACCGCTGTCCGTCCGTTAACCACCTCATAATCTGGTTTGTGTTGAGTTTCTTGAACTCTATGCAGGCACTCAGGAAATGCTCTGTATTGTTGCAGTGGGGACAGTATGGTTTGGGTTTGGATAAGGACTTCAGGGCTGCGGACCGTCCTTTGAAGTTGTGGTCATCACTGGAAGTGAGGAGGAATGCAGTTGGCTTCTCCTTTGGTTTGTAAGAGGGACGATAGTCCTTCTTCGGTGGTTGGGGTGCTTCATGAGCATAGAGTGAAGCTGCTCTACCTGCTATGCGCTTGGCTTGAGATTTCATCTGTAGCCAGGAGCTCAAATCAGGTAAAGTATAAGTTAGGTCAGTACCTGTCCGAAGGATACCTTGGTTTAAACAGTATTCCACAAACCCGTCACGATAGCTTGGTGGCATTTTACTTAGTAATCGATCGACATGAGATCCACATCTTAGTTCGTAGCCATTCTGTCCCTCTATAATATGGGCTTTCTAACAATCACAAATTATAAATAAAAATAATAATTAAAGAACATTATTGGCAAGTTTGTTCCCTAAAGTTGTCTGAAAACAGCCTTGAAAAAAATGAAATCGTTGCTGTATGATTATGATTATTCTCAGTAAAAATGTGATTCATTCACATTACTGCATTGTGTGTGTGTGTGTGTGTGTTAAAGCGAGACGCCCCCGGCCGTAAAGCGATCCTAACCCCATGAATAATGGAGCGTGCCATGGCAGAGGGGATAAGTTCTCCGTGCAAGGCTCCTTTTTCACAGGGCTTTTTCCTGTGAGTCCTGGTGTGACAGTCATTTTTCATGAGTTGTTCGTGTTGGTTGTGTGACCACATATTACCCAGGTACACGACATCCTGGCCGGCGTCGTTCCCTCCGCAAGTCCTGAGTCCCGGCACAACCAGGATGCTCCTGAACCCTGCGGTGAATCTCCCAGCAAGGGTCAAATGAGTTGTCTTACACGATTAGGAACACGAGGTAGGACTTAAGAAACGAAAGGCCTGGGAAGTGGATGAATAAAAGATGCCAGCAAAACAGGAAAAAGCTAAAGCTTCAGAAGAAACCGAAGCGGTTGATGACGAGGTGGAGGAAGACGAGCCAGGGTTAAAGGAGAGGAGCAGAGGTGTGACCCACAGAGACGCCGCAAAAGGAGAGAGGCGTCGTAAGGAACACAAGAACGCAGAGATCTCCGAGGACCAGGAGAAGAGAGGGAGGGAGAAAAAGAAGAAAAAGAAAACGCATGATGCTGTGATTGAAGATGAAGCCGAGAGAGCGGAGCAGAACAATAACGACCCCGCACCCAATTCCAAAAAGGAGAAAGCAGAGAGGATGAAAGGGACCATAACGGAGGGAGCAAAGGAGGAAAAGAAGAAGAAAAAGAAAACCTCGGAGAATCGAGGAGAGGGGATGGGATCTAAGCCGAAGAGGCCGAAGGACGGCAAGAAGAAGAAGAAAAAGTCTCACAATGATGATGAGGAGCCCTTGATTGAAGAGCAAGAAGAAGAGGACGACTCGAAGAAGAAGAAAAAGAAGAAGGCGAAGAAGGGATCTGCAGAGAGCGACGAAGATAAAAAGAAAAAGGGTAAAAAATCCAAAGTGAAACAGGTGGACTTCGCTGCTATCTACCAGAACGGGCTGCTGGAGTACCGCACGGACTCGTCTGATGGGTACGAGGACGAGTACTACAAAAAGAAAGGTAGGACAGAGGGACGAGAGCCTGCTGGAGTACCGAATGCATGTACCTGCTGGAGTACTGCATGCATGTACCTGCTGGAGTACCGAATGCATGTACCTGCTGGAGTACTGCATGCATGTACCTGCTGGAGTACTGCATGCATGTACCTGCTGGAGTACTGCATGCATGTACCTGCTGGAGTACTGCATGCATGTACCTGCTGGAGTACTGAATACATGTAGCAGATTGCAGGATGTCCATTCTGGCAGATTGGATATCCTTTGTCCTCCACAGTTTCTGTCCAGGCACTATCCCTTCTCATGCAACAACCAGTCTTCCATAACCTCAGGAGTAATCTATTACATTACTGGATGTAACAGTAATCTAATACATTACTGGATGTAACAGTAATGTATTAGATTACTGGATGTTACAGTAATGTATTGGATTACTGGATGTTACAGTAATGTATTAGATTACTGGATGTAACAGTAATGTATTAGATTACTGGATGTAACAGTAATGTATCAGATTACTGGATGTAACAGTAATGTATTAGATTACTGGATGTTACAGTAATGTATTAGATTACTGGATGTAACAGTAATGTATTAGATTACTGGATGTTACAGTAATGTATTAGATTACTGGATGTAACAGTAATGTATCAGATTACTGGATGTAACAGTAATCTAATACATTACTGGATGTAACAGTAATGTATTAGATTACACAGTAATGTATTATACATTACTGGATGTAACAGTAATGTATTAGATTACACAGTAATGTATTATACATTACTGGATGTAACAGTAATGTATTAGATTACACAATAATGTATTATACATTACTGGATGTAACAGTAATGTATTAGATTACTGGATGTAACAGTAATGTATTAGATTACACAGTAATGTATTATACATTACTGGATGTAACAGTAATGTATTAGATTACACAATAATGTATTATACATTACTGGATGTAACAGTAATGTATTAGATGCAGCAGCGCTACAAGGCAAAGCCTTTGAGTCACAGGCAAAGGCCAGTTGCTCACTAATCTCCTCCTAAATATTTAATTTGATCACTTTAAGTGTGCTGGAGACTCAAGTTCTGTCACAGATGGCATTTAAAAGCATTTAAAAATAAAATGGTTGATCATCTGTTTCTCTGAGCTGAGCCTTGTGTCGTGTATCGATGATCCGCCTGCAGTCGCGCTCGCTGGGCTGTTCCACTGTGAGATGGTCGTTGTTGAGGTGAAACGACGGTGTCGCTGTTGACAGTCAGGCGAATATACTTCATTACCAAGCGTGGACTCTGAGAGAGAACGGAATACAGGCTACGAGAATAAAACTAGAGTCCTCCTCCCTCCATCGTTCTAGTAGCTGAAGCGATGCAGGCTGGCAGCTTTCAGCGGCTGCTGAGTGTTCATCTCGTTCACCTCCCCATCGGACAGGGAAGGAGGTGCTGCTGTGCAACGAGAGAGACGTTTGGCTGCCGTCTCCACCAGACATGCTGCCCGATGGTTAGGGACTATGGGACGCCGAGGATGTGGCTGTTTGTCCTCGCGTTGAGCTTCATACTCCTCAGACTGTCCCCTGTGTGCCTGTGATGTTCACACTAAATGAGCTACACACTTCTTCCTCTCTGTTCTAATCCCTCTCTTCTAGTGTATGAGGTGGTCGTTGTCACCGGTGACGTAAAGGGCGCTGGGACAGACGCTAATGTGTTCGTTACCCTTTTTGGAGACTTTGGCGTCACACCCAAGGTTCACCTAGCGAGCAAGTGAGTTTTTAAAGGTTTCTGTTGCTTTAGTAAATACATTGTCTTTCAAATTAATTAGATCGGATCGCTTGGCTTTTGTGGCCATTGTGTTTCAGTCAGTCACTAAACATCCCTACTTTAATACTCCTCCACTGTCAGGCGCTAACTTTGAATCTTTCCTGTATCTCTCTGACCCTTCAGCACAGAGAAAAGGTATTTCCTGCTAAAGGTTAAGGTCACTGTCCGTGTGTTGGCTTGATCTCTGATATAACACTGTATGAGAGATCATTCCTGCTCAACAGAAAGACAAAACTAAAATCATCTTCAGAATCCTTCCGTCCAGGTTTCTGTGGTCAGGTGAGCAGCAAACGGTGCAGCGATCTCTTTTCTATACAGTCTTATAAAACGCCGGACACAAGATATGTGGAGTAAGGAGGAACTTTATGACATGGCCGCTCTTCTTTTCCTGACTGAAGACCACCATGTCATTTCTGTGGATGATCGAATGACCCTCAGCGGGCCGTATCAGCTGCCTGCACAGAGTGATTGATAGATGGCCTTACTGTGCACCACGTGGGCCCGTGTCACTCACGCCTGGTGGGGGTCACGTGCATCGGCTCCTCCACGCCAGCAACATCTATTCAGTGTCGTTTTGTAATAAACACACTGCATAGTGAGGGTTTCACCTTACTCCAATATATATTAGGTCCTGCCTGTATTGTGTACTTATCAATTAAAACATAATACAGGTAAAGGGGGGGGGGCTATGCCTCCAGGAATATTTGCCCGATTGAACGATCGAGGCAGATTAAACATGCAACTCTTTGGAAATTCACTGCAATCAGAAGTAATTCATGGTGCATGGATTCCAACGTTTGCATTCAGTTTGCTTTTGCACATCATCGGTGTCTCCCCATCATAGATAAAAAAGATAAAGCAAGATAAGAGAAGATGAGAGAACACGATACGGGCGGGGAGTCGGGGGGGTTCGGCAGCAGTTTATGTGTCTGCAGGTGTCAGAGAGGCTCAGACCCAGGTAGTCTCTGGGAGGGGTAGCGGTTCAAGGCCCAGCCTGAGAAGGGTTCAGAACTCTTCACCAGACCACCGGGACCCAGAAGCTGGATGAGTAACGCTGGCGCAGCTTAAGTTCTCTGACGATGTTTTAACCCGAGTCATCGACTTGATTCTGATATTCTCCACGTGTCTTCAATCCACAGAAGTCGAACTGCGTTTGAGAAAAATAAGACCGATGTTTTCCGCATCAAAACACACAACGTGGGGCCTCTGAAGAAACTGAGGTAACGCACGGCGTTGCTGCAGATACACCAAACACAAACGCACGGGAACATCGCTCACTCTGCAGCTCCTCTGCTGTCCGTCACGGGGGGTTCACCTCCCTCTCGGGGGGGGTAAATCCGTGTCCTGCTGTGATGCTTGCCTTGCCAGGATTGAGCACGACAACACGGGCATGAACGCCAGCTGGTTCCTGGACAGGGTGGTGGTGACGGACATGAACCGGCCTCACCTGCGCTTCTACTTCGCCTGCAACAACTGGCTGAGTCGGGAGGAAGGCGACAACCTGCACGTCAGGGACCTGCTGGGAAGCCTGAACCCGATGGACGTCCCAAAACGTAGGCCGCTCCAGAACAAAGGCACCAGGAAATGTAGACACAAAGGTTCCCAGCGCTACCTGCTAGCCGTTAGCCGCAGCAGCCTCGGGCTAAACAGCCCACGCCTCTTCTGTCGCTAACACCTAAGTACCTGTAAGGCGTGAGGACACCTGACAATGAGGGGGTGATGCTGTAACTCACACGCCTCATTAATATTCAAGGTTTAACGAGAGAAAGAAGAAGTTGATCTGTTCATGACTGCATCGTTTCGTTGAATGATTTCTACGCATCGCCGTGTTTCTGAGGCTCTTATTCCTATTTGTGTTGCAGTAAATAAATACATTGTGAGCGTGTTCACTGCTGACATGAAGGGAAGCGGGACTGACGCGAACGTCTTCCTAAACATCTTTGGAGAGAACGGCGACACGGGTGAGCCGGTCGTTGCTGCTTATTCTCTGAAGCTCCGCCTCCAGCAGCAGACGGATCTTTGTGTTTAACAAAGGAGAGAGACGGTTGGACAGCGACAAAGACAACTTTGAACGAGGGTCGGAGGACAAATTTACGATAGAGGCACCAAACCTGGGGAGGCTGCGGAAAATAACCATCGGCCATAACAACCGGGGCTCGTCGGCAGGATGGTTCCTGGACAAGGTGCGTGATCGACACGCGCTCGGCGGGGAGGAACGCTTCCTGTGCACTGATCCCGTACGACGTCTCGCTCCAGGTTGGGATCGATGATGTGGGAAATAAAGAGCTTTACGAGTTCCCGGTTAATCGCTGGTTTGCCATGGATGAAGACGATGGCAAAATACAGAGAGACGTGCTGGTTGGATCGGTGCAGCCAATGGGTGAGGAGCACGCGTCGCGTTCCGGGCTTGTGCTGCCCAACGGCTGAGAGTCGGAGGCTCTTGGTGCTCGACTTGCTGCAGCCGTTAGTGGCGTTAGAAGCTGTTTATACCTACGCAAACATCGGACCAATCAAATCGCAGCATTGATGCGGCCACTCTGAACTGTAATCAATCAATGCATGGTGACGGCCAATGATCTTCTGCTTATTCTTAGGGACTCTTTACAACGTTCAGGTGATGACTGGAGACGTGAGAGGCGCCGGCACCAACTCCAAGATCCACCTGGTCATGCACGGCGCCAAGGGTTTGAAAAACAGCGGCAAGGTGTTCCTGGAGGGCGGAGCGTTCGAACGTGGCCTCATTGACACTTTCAACGTGGAGATTTGCGAGCTGATCAGCCCGCTCAGCAGGGTCACCGTCGGACACGACAACGGGGCCGTCGGCGCCGGATGGTACTGTGAAAAGGTACTGCGCAGCGGCTTCTAACGACGGACTGTCTCAAAATGTCACCGCCCCCAACCGTGTGTTTCCTCTCGAGGTGGTGGTTTACTGTTCGTTCACGGGCGTCGAGCAGACGTTCCCGTGCGGCATGTGGCTGGACGAGGACGAGGGGGATGGGCTGATCGAGAGGGAGCTATACGAGATGGTCTCCCTCAGGCAGAAGAAACTGAAGAGTGGGTGGCGCCGCGCTGCAGACACACCTCCAAGCACACACGATATTTACAGCAAAGAATCCAAGTCGCGTTTTATTACTTGGTTCCAATAAGGCGAGAGCTATTTGAATATAGAACAGCCTTGCCTGCATCTTGACTCCAGAGTACCCGTGGTCCCTGTGGATCTGGACGTCGGACGTGAAGGGGGCGGGTACGGATGCTCAGGTGTTCCTGCAGATCTACGGAGAGAAGGGCAAGTCTGACGAGATCAGACTGGAAAGCAACTCGGATAGCTTCGAACAGGCCCAGCTGGATAAGTTCATGGTAAGCCTGGGATGGCGTGGTGAACAGCACGCCATCCCAGGCTCCTCCCCATTCAGCGCTCTGCTATCTGATGTGTTGTTGGGATCGCTGTAGATTGAGCTGCCGAACATCGGGAGACTCCGGAAACTCCGCATCTGGCACGAGAAGAGACATCCGTTCGCTGGCTGGCATCTAGCAAAGGTGAGGCCTCGTCCTCGGGATGTGACCTCACGCCTTGCACGGAGGTGAAGGGTCGGAGCAGCTGATCGCTGTGGCTTCCTGCAGGTCACGCTGCTGAAGACCCTCACGGCGGAGAAATACTCCTACCAGTGTGGCCGCTGGCTGGACGTCAATGAGGACGATAACGAGATCGTCCGGGAGCTGCCGGCGACGGGGGCGCTGGTGGGGGAGCCTCTTCCCTGTGAGACGCCGGGTGATCCTGATTACCTGTTACCTGAGGACGGAGCGCCTTTAACCCTCTGTTTCCCTGCCAGTGATGAAGTACCGTGTTACCATCTGCACCGGTAACGTCGGCGGCGGCGGCACCGACGCCAGCGTCTTCCTCAACATCATCGGTGACCTCGGCGACACGGGGGAGCGGCTCATGATCACGAGCAAGAACAATGTCAACAAGTTTGAAAAGGGCAATGTGAATGCTTCAGCAGAACGCCAGCGGTAGCGTCCGGCGTGCGCGGCTAGCGTCGCTAACCCTCGCTCGCTCTCCCTGTCGTCTCCCAGCACGACGAGTTTCTGATCGAGTCCGTGTCCTTGGGTCAGGTGCGCCGGGTGCGCGTCGGCCACGATGGCCGCGGCGGAGGATGCGGGTGGTTCCTCGATAAAGTGATGGTCAGAGAGGAGGGCCAGCCGGAGACGTTGGCCATCGAGTTCCCCTGTTTCAGGCAAGCGAACGATGCTTTGATCTCAGTCTTATGAAGCCGTAACGCCGTCTCTCTGGACCGATGCGCCCTGAAAGCGTCCTCAGCGTCCCAGGCTGACTTTCACTGCTTCTCCAGTGGCGTGAGTTTAAGTAGCTGCCAGCTGATGGATCAGTTTGCTTCTACAAATGGGCCCTAAATGGCCGGCGGTCAGGCAGCGTGCTGCTCCGGTAACCGGAGCCAAGCCGCAGGCCCGGCGTGCCGAGTTACGAGTGGACGGACTCGTCCCGCAGGCCCGGCGTGCCGAGTTACGAGTGGACGGACTCGGCCCGCAGGCCCGGCGTGCCGAGTTACGAGTGGACGGACTCGTCCCACAGGCCCGGCGTGCCGAGTTCCGAGTGGACGGACTCGTCCTGGCAGAAGTGAAACGTGCGGTTTGATGCACAAGAACGCTGACTGCGCCTTTTCTGTTAAATCCTTTTATAAACGTTACGTTCCGTCTTCAAAGGTCAGTTTGTTGGATTGCAGTGACCGTCTCTATTCCATGGCCTCATCCAGGGACGATGAGACTCACCGTCAAAGTGTCCAGCGTTGGTCTCATTCCTCCTGTGCTTCTCTGCAGGTGGTTGGATCGGAACGAGGACGACGGACAGATTATCCGCGAGTTGGTTCCAGCTGGAGACGGGCTCCGTCTCTTTAGTGAGTGTGTGAACATTGAAGAGGATCAGCAAACGGGAGAGGACTAACGCGTAACGCTGTTCTCCTAAGATGTCAGCTACCACATAGCAATCAAGACGGGCAGCGTGAGCGGCGCCAGCTCGGACTCCAGAGTGTTCGTGAAGCTGTACGGAGAGACGGGGGACACCAGCAAGGTGATCCTGGCCGTCTCCGACAACGACCTCAGGAACTACTTTGAGACGGGTCGCACCGACATCTTTACGTTGGAGACCTGTGACATCGGACGGGCAAGTCCTTCACGCGTTTACACGCCTCACGCAGAGTTGAAGGTTTGATCTGCTCACGTCCTTCTTTACAGATCAGCCGTCTTCTGATTGGCCACACCAACGAGGGCCTGCGGGCCGGGTGGTTTCTGGACAGCGTGCAGATCTCTGTTCCGGTTCACGGGCTGCAGTACATGTTCCCGAGCCACCGCTGGCTCTGCAAAGACGAGGCTGATGGGAAAGTGGAGGTTGAGATCTATCCCAGTGAGATTTTGGACATTGGAAAATGTAATTGAGCAGCCAGGATGCGCCGTTTGAAGCACAGCAGTGACGATGGGCTGCATTTATTGATCTGCTCTGACGGCCCTTTCCTAACAGTGGTCCACTACGAGGTAACGGTCGTAACGGGGGACGTGCGAGCCGGCGGGACCAATGCCAATGTCTTCTGTCAGATCTATGGGGACAGTGGAAAAACGGAAGTTCTGACACTCAAGAGTCGCTCCAACAACTTTGAACGCGGGACGACGGAGATCTTCAAGGTCCGACTGAAGCTCGATTCACGATTAGTGAGCGTTTCTGATGGAGGTTTAACCGCCGCTTCACTCCGACCCAGATCGAGGCGCAGGACGTCGGGAAGATCTACAAGATCCGCATCTACCACGACGGGAAGGGGATTTGTGACGGCTGGTTCCTGGAGACGGTGGACATCAAGCGGCTGAAGATGGCGATGGTTAAGGTCGAGGTGAAGAAGGAGGACACCAAGAAAGACAAGAAGAAAGACAAGAAGAAGAAGAAGAAAGAGGACGCGGAGGTGGAGATTGTTGAGGAGCTGCAGGAGGTGGTGGAGACATTTACGTTTGGCTGCCATCGCTGGCTGGCCAGGGATGAAGAGGACAAGGAGATTGTGGTGGAGCTGCTGACTGAGGATGACGAAGACTTGGAGCGTAAATAGAGCACTAATAAAATCTGCTGCAGCTGTGACGCTTTGGATTTAAGCTGCTCGTGATGCGTGTCCTCTTCATAGTGAACTCGTATGAGATCCATGTGTTCACTGGAACCATGTGGGGGGCGGGGACTGATGCCGACGTTTACATCAACATCTACGGGGAGACCGGCGACACCGGGGAGCGACGACTCAGGAAGTCTGACAACCTGAACAAATTTGAGAAAGGCCAGGTAGCCTTCATTTCTGTCTTCTCACAGCTTGGCTTAGCCTATGCTAAGCTAACGGTTCTCTGGCTGTTTTTAAGCTTGTGAAGTCATTCCTTTTGAAGATGTTTGTTTCCTGTTCAGATCTGTTAAGTAACGCTCAACTGAGTCCCGAGTGTTCCATGTGCTGCTGACCTACGACCTGTGACCTTTCTTGACCCTTTGTCTCCGTCTTGTTTGCGTGTGACCCAGGAGGACGTTTTCAGCATCGCAGCCGTTGACCTGGGGATCCTGAAGAAACTGAGGATACGACACAACAACAGTCGGGCCGGCGCCGGCTGGTTCCTGGACAGAGTGGAGATTGTAGACAGCAAAGATGACGCCACGTATGTCGGGGTGGATCCCTGCTTGAATTCAGATCCTCACAGATCCCTCTGGAAATCCATCAAACAAAGATAATCTGCTTTATTTCATTGACAAACAAATGAATTCATTTCTAGACATCAAATCTCTTCTACAGTTATTCAACACGCGCATCGCTGTTGCCCATAAAGGGTATGAATAGCGCCCCCGTGTGGCCGAACCTGGCCTTGCGTTCAAGTGACAGCCTGTCTGTGTATTAAAGTTAATACACATAAAGATGGCTGTTTTCAGTCACTTTATTTGTGTAGATTTTATTAATAGCAACTGAAACATTTTGCGTTTCAGGTTCTTCTTCCCTTGTAAACGCTGGCTGGCTGTGGATGAAGACGACGGACAGATCGCCAGGGAGCTGGTTCCAGTGGACGAGGCCTTCATGAAGAAAGGGGACGATGATGAGGAAGACTCTGAAGCAACCCTTGGTCTGGAACAGAAAGGTGAGGAAGAAAAGAAAGAAGCACCGATGAAGAAGGCGCTTTAAGGGTTTAAACATCGATTTATTTCGCCTCCTTTTATCGCAGCCATGTCAACAACGTACACAGTGAGGATAAAAACTGGGGACAAAAAGTACGCTGGAACTGATGCTAATGTCTTTATGACGTTGTACGGCACCAACGATGATACTGGTAATCCGTCACATGATGATATATCTGTGTGTCTGTCGTAGTCGGACGTTCTGTGATGTAATCCTCCGCAGGGATAATTAACTTGAAGGCTTCAAAGACTCACAGGAACAAGTTTGAGCGGGGAATGATCGATGAGTTCACCGTGGAAGCCGTGGACATCGGACCGCTGAAACAGCTGCGTATTGGACACGACAACCGCGGTACCGGCAGACGGCCTGCTTTTCCACGCTGAAGTGAACCGTTAGAAGACGTTTCCATGTGCTCGTGTTTCAGGAGGAGGCTCTGCGGGATGGTTCCTCGACTGGGTGGAGATCGACGCTCCATCTCTGGGGCAGAAACTGCGCTGCCCCTGTGGGCGCTGGCTGGACAAAGGGGAGGACGACGGAGCAACCGTCCGGAACCTGTTCCCGAATCCTCTCCAGACGGCGCTGTACACGCCTTGTAAACCCAACTGAGTCCCAGCATGGCCCCCCCTTCCATACGCAGCACCGTGTAAAGTAGTAACGCCGTTTGTCTTCTGTAGTCGTCCCTTACGAGATTAAGACCTTCACGAGTGACGCGTTTGCAGCCGGCACAGACGCAGATGTCTTCATCGTCCTGTACGGGAGGAATGCGGCCTGTACCCAGCAGAAGTCTCTGTGTGTCAACAAGAGGGAGAGGAGGATGTTCTTCGAGAGAGGAGCCGAGGACATGTTTATTGTTGAGGTACAGCAGCAGCTTCTGATACGGGGCAGGGGGAGCACGTCATTGCTGAGGCTGTTCTTTGCAGCTAGAAGACGTCGGGGACGTCATTGAGAAGATCCGTATCGGTCATGACAACCGCGGCGTCAACCCGGGCTGGCGTCTGGACAAGGTGGAGATCCGGCGTCTGCTGAGGAAAGGAAAGGTACTGAGGTGGAGAACGTCGCCTCGTTCCACTTCAATCATTACAGAGTAGAGTATTGATGTGTGTTCGGGTTAGGGTTAGGACTAGGGCTAGGGTTAGGGTTAGGGTTATCACTCATGCATTCATGTCAGGGTTAGGGTTAAGGTTAGGACTAGGGCTAAGGTTAGGCTTAGGACTAGGGCTAGGGTTAAGGTTAGGGTTAGGGTTATCACTCATGCATTCATGTCAGGGTTAGGGTTAGGACTAGGGCTAGGGTTAGGGTTAAGGTTAGGACTAGGGCTAGGGTTAAGGCTTGGGTTAGGGTTAGGGTTATCACTCATGCATTCATGGGTTAGGGTTAGGGCTAGGGCTAGGGTTAAGGCTAGGGTTAGGGTTAGGTTTAGGGGGGGTTTTATCCAACATCCTAAGATGTTGGATGGGCACGGGCACAGGTGATCAATCACTTTCGCTTCAAATCTAGCCTGAGGATGGAGAGAATTCAAGGTAAGGAAAAAATAAGAAAGGTAAGGTAAGAAAAAAGAGTGAAGTGTGTCGGGAACAGACAAAGGGGAAGGAAGGGTTAAGTTTAGGTTTAGGGGGGGTAGAAGGGGTTAAGGTTAGATATAGGGTAGGAAAGGTTAGGGTTAGGAGAAGGGGAAGGGAAGGGTTAAGTTTAGAAATAGAATTAGGGTTAAGGTTAGAAAAAAATAATTGGGACAGGTATAGAGGAAAAGGAATAGGGAAGGCAGGAAAAGGGGGGAAAAAAAGGAAGGGTAAAGTTTAGGCATAAGGGATAGGGAGGGTTAGAAGGGATGGGTCGGGTATGAAATGAGGGGGGGGGGGGGAAAGAGGGGAAGGGTTAGAATTAGACATAAGAGGGGAGTAAAGTTTAGGGTTAGGGTTAAGGCTAGGGTTAGGGCTAGGGTTAGGGTTAAGGCTAGGGTCAGGGTTAAGGCTAGGGTTAGGGTTAGGGTTAAGGCTAGGGTTAGGGTTAGGGTTAAGGCTAGGGCTAGGGTTAGGGCTAGGGTTAGGGTTAAGGCTAGGGTCAGGGTTAAGGCTAGGGTTAGGGTTAGGGTTAAGGCTAGGGTTAGGGCTAGGGTTAGGGTTATCACTCATGCATTCATGTCAGGGTCAGGGTTAGGGTTAGGGTTAGGGTTAGGGCTAGGGTCAGGGTTAGTTAGGGTTAGGGTTAGGGTTATCACTCATGCATTCATGTCCAAGCTGCATTTTACTCTCAACCCAGCTGATTCGGACTCGCAGAAAACCACTGACTGATCAGTAGGTTGAGACGTTCTCCTTCCAGCCCACCCCAACACTGCAGCCCGGTTCCATTCCCCTCTTCCTCCTCAGGGTTCGGAGACCGTCATCTTCCCGTGCGAGCGCTGGCTCGCCAAATCAGAGGACGATGGAGAAACGGTGAGAGAGCTGGTGCCTTCTGACATCATCACCGAGAGACTGTCACGGGATGGAAGCCTGAAAGTCACAGAGGTTGAGGTTGAAGACGCCCTGGAAAGTAGGAACACTTTGGGTTCCCCGTCCTTCGTGCTCAGGCCGGTTCCCGGGGCGTTCCTTAACGTCAGCTTCTCCACAGCTCACACGTACAAGGTGTCGGTGATGACGGGTGATGCGTGCGGCGCCGGCACCGACGCCAGCGTCTTCCTCACCATTTACGGAGACTTGGGCGACACCGGTGAACGGAAACTCAGCAAGTCGGAGACGAACAGCAACAAGTTTGAATGTGGATCCGTAAGGAACGCCGCTGCCGCAAAACTTACTGCTAATGTATTATTGAGGTTTTAATAATGGCGGATCGTCTTTTGTCTCTCCAGGTGGATAAATTCACCACAGAGGCCGTCGACCTCGGACAGGTGTTCAAGATTAAAATCCGCCATGATAACAGTATGGTGAGTCCGGACTGGTACCTGGACCAGGTGGACGTGGTCGACCAGGATACGGAGGAAGTCTTTCTCTGCTTGTGTGAACGCTGGCTTTCCAGGAAGCGGGAGGACCGACGCATCGAGAGAGTCTTCTATGTCAAGGTGGGCCGAGAAATGGGTTACAAGCTTAGAGGCCAGCCGGGGTGTTGAGATGAAGCCGCTCCACAGTAACATTATAATAACACGGTTCAGATCGGTTCAGTCTCAACTCCTCGCTCCTGTCCTCCTGCAGGGCTACGAAGGACCAAGAGAGAACCTGGACAGTAAGAAGAGCTCCTCTCTGACGGCGAAGGCCGTCGATGGCAACATGAACAAAAAGAGCGGGAAGAAGGAGGAAGACGTCCAGCTGCCAAGTAAGAGAGGACTGTCCAGAACCGCTAGATTCAGGATGTTTGTCTGTAGCACTGAGCGAGCGTCGTGCCCCCCCCCCCCCCCCCCCACCCCCCCGTGCAGTCATTCCGTACCACATCACCATCTGCACCGGACTGGAGCGCGACGCAAACACCACCAGCAGGGCGTACGTCATCATCATCGGGGCCAATCACACGCAGACGCAAAGGCTGTGGCTGGACCTGCCGGACGGGACGCCGGGCGGGACGCCGGGCTTCCGCTCCGGATCTCTGGAGACCTTCGAGTCGTGCGGTTTTGATGTGGGGGAGATCAAAAAGGTGGAGGTGAGGAAGATCGTTCACTCTGAAACAGAGAGAAAAATACGCGGAGGAAGAGGAGAGGCATCTTCACTCAGATACCTCTCCTCTTCCTCCAGCTTGGCCATGATGGGGCGACCCCAGAGAGCTGCTGGCTGGTTGATGAGGTGTCTGTTGCCGTGCCAACCAAAGGGATCAAATATATCTTTGCCTGCAAGTGCTGGCTGGCCAAAGACCGAGGAGACGGTTTGACTTCCAGAGTGTTCAGCGTTCTGGATGCAGAGGCCATTTCTATCTCCAGGAAGGTGTGGAAAACAAACGCACCCCAGACATGACAGAAGAATGTCGAGTTCTTCCCAATATTACTGCTATGGATTTGTTGAGTGATTGTTAGATGGGGTTGAATCTAATTGTTATAGAAGCAGAATAATGTCGGGTAGTATTACAAACCATCAGTATCATCGTTAAGACCCAAGCCCCGCCCCTTTTTAAACTGATGCCCCGCTCTTTTTTTTAAAATAAAATATTACGATAATATTGATACAAATGCTTCCACGGCAGGTTATTTATGGGGTCACCATAGCAACCGGAGACGTGCAGAACGCGGGCACGGACACCCTGATCTACATGTCGGTGTTCGGAGCCAACGGCAGCACAGAGGAGACGCTGCTGCAGAAGAACGAGGACAGGTAGCTCAGGTGATCGCCATGGCGCCGTGTGCAAACTGCTGCTGAGCTGCCGTTCGCAGGTTCGAGCGCGGCCAGGAGGACACCTTCAACATGGAGATCGATGACATCGCCCCGCTGAGGAAGATGAGGCTTCGCATCGATGGCTCCGGGAGTCGACCCGACTGGTTCCTGGATCAGGTCAGAACACCTCCCACAGCGTGACCACAGGTCTCTGGCTGGACGCTAGAATACGGGTAAACGGTGACCTTTAGCGGTGACCTTCGCCGTCGGACGGTTACCGTCAGAACCTCAGCTACCCGGCCCAAAAAGTCAGACACGCCGCGCTTTGATCTGTTCTTGGGTTTCGTCTCTGTGACAGTGAACCATTAGTGTGTGACGTCATACCTGAGGCGTATCCAACTCTGCGTTCAGGTGGTGATGCGTAACCTGACCACGGAGGAGGTGTCTGCGTTCACCTACGAGGACTGGCTGTCCAGAACACGAGGACCCAGAAGAACCATGACCTGTGAGATGGCTGCTGTGGTGGAGGACGAGACGATGGTGGAGCTCACCACCTACGTCCTCCAGGTGAAGACCAGCGACATTTCAGGTGACCCTTCCATGTAGGCGGAGCTTGTTCTGAAGGTCAGAACAGACTCGCGTCATCTGATTGTGATTCGTCGTTATAGATCAGGTCAGACAGTCAATCAATAGTTAATGGGCAAAAATAAAGATTAGATTAGATGTAGCAGTTAGCAGTTAGCAGTTAGCATGTCCGTCTCCTATCGACTCATCTTTAATAGACTTTGAACTGAACGTCATATTGAAGTAGAATCTTCTCTGTTGACGAGCAGGATGGGCCCATCCTTGTAATCTAATCTAATCTGTCTCCTCAGGGGCCGGCACAGACGCTAACGTATGGATCATCATCTTTGGGGAGAACGGAGACTCGGGGACGCTGCCGCTAAAAGAATGCAGCAGGTCCAACAAATTTGAGCGCAAGCAGCTGGACACGTTTCGCTTCCCGGACCTCCTGAGCCTGGGGGACCTGTCCAAAGTCCGGGTCTGGCACGACAACACGGGTCAGAACTTCAGGAGGCTGCTGTGTAGATAAAGTAACGTTAGAGTCACACCTCCTAAGTGAATGACGGGACCCGTCTGACCCGTCTCACTCAGGTCCGGCTCCAGGATGGCACCTGGAGTACGTCGAAGTGAAGGACGAGCTCATGGACGCAACATTCCGTTTCCCCTGCGACCGCTGGCTCTCCAAGAAGGACGACGATGGACAGATCATGAGAGAGCTGGCCTGCGCCAACAACGACTACCTTGAGCTGGACGAGAAGACGAGTAAGGACGGAGACACGTTTGTGTCCCAAACGGGCGCCATCATTCTGGTTTCCCCCGACAGAGTATGAAATCTGTGTCACAACTGGAGACGAGGCCGAAGGTGAAACCAGAGAAAACGTCTGGATCATTCTGGAGGGGCGGAGGGGCCGCTCCAAGGAGCTGGCGATGGAGAACTCCTCCAAGAGGAGGCGCTTCCTGCGGTGGGTGTTTGGTCCCGGCGATCCCTCCGGGACCTCCTGAGCTCGGAACGGTGACCGCGAGACTCTCGGGATTCCTTTCCTCTTTCAGGGGGAACGTCGACCGGTTTGAGTTTTCATCCAAGAACCTGGGCGACATCGCTGGGATCTGTCTGGGACACGCCCCCAAAGACGGAAAGAAACCAAAGGGGGGGGACTCTTACTGGCATGTGGGCCAGGTTGTCGTCACTGAGAAGGGACTAGGAAACCAGTAAGCAGCCATTGTTTCTCATCCATTGTCGTTTGGCTCATTATTTCACGGCTTGCGTTCCATCTTCTTCTTCAGGTACATCTTCGTCTGCAACGCCCGCCTCCCCCTGTCTCCGAAAAGAGACGACTTCCTGACCTTCGAGTGCAGCAAGTCCATCGAGAGCTTTGCGAGTAAAGCTCGGAGCCTGGTGCCCGTTAAGTACGAGGTCATCGTCGTCACGGGTGACGAGAAGGGGGCGGGTACGGACGCCAACGTCTTCATCACCATCTACGGCTCCAACGGAGACTCGGGCCGGCGGCAGCTGCAGCAGAAGTTCCGGAACCTTTTCGAACGCGAGCAGACGGACCGCTTCCTGCTGGAGATGTTGGACGTGGGCGAGCTGCAGAAGGTCCGGGCGGAGCACGACAACGCCGGCGTGAACCCCGGCTGGCTGCTGGATCGAGTGGAGGTCACCAACACAGCCAACGGGGTCACCACCATCTTCCTCTGTGGGAAGTGGTTGGACACCAAGAAGGCCGACGGGCGGATCGCCAGGTTCCTTTACCCAAAATACTAGAACAAGACGGTTCCAGAGAGTTTCTGGAACCGTCTACGGATCAGGAAGGAAGAGCAAGGTGCCGGTCTTCAGTGGAGGAGATCAAATACCCTAACCCCTAACCCCTAACCCCAACCCGACCCCCCCAGGAAACATTTGATCAATCTGCTTCCAGCAGGCAGGATAACCGTTAGCTGCATAGACGAAGCTCAAAAAGGCATTTTAAATCCTGTTTATTACAAAAAGAGCACATACAAAAGAATATTCAAGCCATGAAAAAAAGTGAACAGTTTGGGTTTAGCAACGCAAATCATTATTAGTAGTAGTAATAATAAATTAAGTACAAAAACTAACATTTACGCTCTTCCATTTGTTCGTCAACATTGATGCACTATTGCTTTAATATTAATGATAAATAGTTGTATTTTCAGATCAAACATCCTGCAGTCACGTCTACACAGCGGGTTTTCACGCAGGGAGGGGGGCAGCCCTTTCACTGGCACTCAGGGATACTGTCTTCCTGTTATATTCCTTGTATTTGTGACACTGTCAGCCGTTGAGTCTCTATTGAAACCTGAGAAAACATGCAGTTTTAGAAAAAGGTTTTTGTGCTTTAAAATCCTCGCCTTCCTTTCTAGACAAAGGAAACGGGATCGAGTCTGAGAGGAGCGATGGACGGTAAAATAAACGGAGGAGGAGGAGGAATATTCTCTCGGTGGAATTCTTTACGCCACACTGCGGACGGCGTGGCTTGAGTCTTGAGGATAATGGCTTTTGCAGACACTCATTAATTAAGCAACCAATAAGGCAGGATGGCTCCACGAGCTGATTGTTATCAATGCGTTCAGTGAGATGGAAATCAGCACGTCAAACGAGGCACTTGTTATGCTTGTCTACAAACCACTCTGGGGGAAATGAAACCGTTAAAGCGAAGGGGGAAGGGGAAGGGGGAGGAGTCACAGACCACCGTTATTCAGACCCGTAGTGCATCCTAAACTCGCTGCTGCCAGTGAGAGGGTTCCCTTCTAGAGCGACAAAAACAAACCAAACGAAATCCAATTCACATCATTGCAGTTTGTCCACATCACAGCATGGGGGGGGGGGCAGAGAAATTGCATTGAATGGAATGTAACCAAGATCCACAGCACCACATGAGAGCAAGCGAGAGAGAGAGAGAGAGAGACATCGAGCCTCAGCCTTGGTAAACGTCGTGCTTTCAGCTTGAGAGCTTTAACGTTAGCGTTCCCAGCATGCAAAGCATCCCCACCTAAAACAATGCAAACATGAGGTAATCGTTTTTCATAGCATTTTTTTGTGTTATTTCTAAATAAATAATGATTCAGTCACCCCCATTAAATACGTACCCACAATATCTACAGTTAGTAATAAATAATGATTGTTAAATACTTAAGGCATTTCACCGTGTAAACTATGAAGACTTCATCACGGATGACTCCACTACAGCCGGAGGGAGGCGGCGCCCACGCCGGCGGTGCACGCGGCAGGGGGGGGGGGGGCGATGCTGCTGCAGGCATCCAGTAAACAGCCGGGGAACAAAGGGTAAAAAAACAGGGGGGGGGGTTGAATGTCGTCACAGCCAAAATGTTGCCCCGCCTCCTGTCGTCGTGCACCGCCAGGGCGAGGCTGCCTCCGTCGCACCACCACGCTCTACACGTTCTAGCAATACAGCATAGCAACCAGCATAGCAACCACGAGGGGAGGTCTGTCACATGAGTACACAAGATCAATACGCAAGCGCCTCCGTCTGCTGCAACCTACAGGTGAACCGACGCTAGAACTATTGTCACATGTGCTTGTTCTTTAGGCAATAAGGTAAACATCAAAAACGGGCCCGCCGTCCTCGCCGGGGACGGGACGGGACGGGACGGACAGGCTACAGGTCAGCGAAGCAGCCATGTTGAAGACTGCCATGGATCAGACGAACTAAGACCTCTTTAAAGTGAAGGAACACGACCGAAGCTAACGGCCCTAGCATGCATGTTTAGCACGCACTGATCTGCGTCTGGACCGGCGCCAGATGAAGATGCAGTACAGATCCTCTTCCTCTTCCTCTTCCTCCCACCTCGCTCTGCAACGCACAGCCGTTTCCTTTCATCCTCCTCCTTTTTGGCTTTGTGTTGTAGAAGCGGTGTGACTTTAACCCACGGCGAGTGTTCACATTCTTTTAGTCACACACACGCACGCACACACGCACAGACACACACACACACACCTGTGCACCAGGCTCAAGCTACAACATGACAGAAAAAACTGCATTTCAGTAAAAAAGCGTTCTACTTTTAACCACAAGCGGACTCGACCGCCGACGGAGAACTCGTCACACGACACCGACCCAAAGCTTAATGTTCTGCGTGACGGAGTTAAAACACCGATGGCCGCTGCCCCCCCCCCCCACCCCCCCAAGCAGAGATCGCCCGGCGGTTTACTGCTACGCTACAACAACCAGGTCAACGTGGCGCTAGAGCGGTTAGCTTCAGTTAGCTCTGGCAGAATATTCACTTTGTATGAAGTGTGCCTGAAAAGACAGAAATATATATTGGTGTGTATAAAGAGCTTTCCCGCTCAGCGTGGGGTTGCGGGTTCCACGCTCGGGACGCAACGTCATGGCTTCGAGGACATGCTACACAGCCCGGGGGCTACCTACAGTACGACAACCACGACAGCGACAACACCCAACTTACAACCAGCAAGCTACAGTAAACCCTGTTCATGAGTGTGTGTGTGTTCGGCCGCCGGGGGGGCGGGGGGTGTGCTTCTACGTAAAGGTTTGTTATCTTGGCTTGGCTCAGTAAAGCGTCCATCGGAGGGGGGGGTCACATGAAGCGTGGAGACATTTGGCAAAGCCCCCAACAGGTTAAGCTGGGATGGAAGGAAGCAGGACCCACACGAGGGTGGGTGGCGAGGTGGGAGGGGTGGATTTCATCAGCTGTCGGGTTCAGCTGTGTTTCGATGTCCACTCGACAGATCGGACACTTCCTGCTGGTGGCCAGCCATTGGTCCACGCAGCCCTGGTGGAAGAGGTGCATGCAGGGTAATCTCCTGAAGGACAGAGACTCGGGTTACGAGCAGTTAAAGAAACGGAGCCTTCATCAATCCGACGTTCCTCTCGTTCTGACCTGACGTCCTCCCCGTCCTCCAGCATGGACAGACAGATGGTGCATTTCTCGTCCACGTCCGTTTCCTCCTCGTCGCCGACCTTCAGCTGCGTGGGCTTCCTCTGAAACAGAGGGCGGGTCAGGCGGGGCCCACGCGGGTCGGGCGGGGCCCACGCGGGTCGGGGCGTGGCCTGAGGCCGGACCTACCTTCTTGTACTTGTGTGGGAAGGTGAACCGCTCGATGGTGGTCTGCACGGCTCCTCTGCTGACGCTGCCCAGCCGGTCCTCCAGCTGCAGCAGCTCCTGCAGGAGCAGCGCTTCAGTACCCCTCAGGCTCCGCCCCCCTCTGGAAGTATTCAGAGTATTTCTCTGTATATTTACCTCGTAACTTTCGCGCACGGCGGTGGCGTGCCTGGAGGGGTTGAGGGAGGGGTTGAGGCTCTGCAGGGCCAGCAGGTGCAGCTGGGGGTACGGGTAGTTTCTGATTTCATGCACGACCTGGTGTAAGAGACGTCTTCATCACATCATCATCATCATCATATAACAGCTAAAGTAATCCTGTAACTGTTTCAAATCACTTTTTATGGAATTAAAGGCGACAACTAAAGAGAACATGTGACCAAGTTTCCTCTTTAAGGTGTACTACTACTACTACTACTACTGTACTACTACTACTACTACTGTACCAGCACTACTACTGTACTACTACTACTACTGTACTACTACTACTACTACTGTACCACCACTACTACTACTGTACCACCACTACTACTACTGTACTACCACTACTACTACTGTACTACTACTACTACTGTACCACCACTACTACTACTGTACTACCACTACTACTACTGTACTACCACTACTACTACTGTACTTTCGGCTTGTACCGTGAGGAGTCACCACAATTAGTACTTAAGAACATTTCCTGACGTGTTAAATACGACATCGTGGTACTAATATTCTCGTGTTTACGCGCCCCTGAGGCTCAGCGCCGTACCACTTGGGCGGGAGGATGTGTTCCTGGGGAAGTGGTGCATCCGAGGCGTGGCCAGGTAGTGCTGATAGTGCTGGAGCTGGTACTGGTGGTGGGGGGGGCCGGCGTCCACGCTGAGGTCCCTGCGGTGGGACAGACGGATGAAGGAGTCCACAGGTGGGTGCAGAGGTGAACAATGGGGGCGGGGCACTCACCAGTCGGTGCCTTCGGCCAGGTAGCGCTGCTGCTGCGTCATTGGCTGGGGGCCGTGGAGAGGTGGGGAGAACTCGTAGCCTGAGCGGAGCCGGTGGGGGTTCAGGGGGGGCCGCTCCTGGGTTCTTCTGCGATAGGGATGGAAACGTTCACCATCACGTTCTGCTCAGGCGTGTCTGTGTTTGCGTGCAGGTAGCGCTTCTACCTGGAGTGTGGGAGGAGCCTGCGGTGCTGTGCTTCCAGGAGCTGCTGCTGGATGAGGTATTGCTGGTGTAAAGCCTGAGGTAAGAATGGAGGTCCCGGCACATCCTGGAACTGAGGGGGTGCAGCCAGGGCAGGGCGGGGCGGATGGTGCCCCGGGAGGCCCGTCTGGGACGGCTGGCCGGCGGGTCCCAGAGGGAACTCTGCTGAGAGCGCCGCCTGGGGAGCGCCCAGGTGAAAGTGTCGGCAGGAGGTAGCATGGCTGTGTTGCTGCCTGGTGAAGTGTGCTCCTGCAGGAGATTAGAGAGGAGCCGGATGAGCCGCTGAAGTGAGACACGCCTTCAGCGGCGTCCTCTCACACACAGAGAACTTCCAAACGGAGGACACACAACACAGGAAGAGACGCCACAGCAGATGGAGGACAAACTCTGGGACCTGCGTCGACCCACACGGATCACACCCGATGCCTCCAGCGTCCACCCAGCCCACAACAAGACGGCGTGTTTCCATCACGACCTCCAGCCCAGAAGGTCGACCAGTGGATTCGGGCTCGTTTGAAGGAGCTGCGGGTTTCAGGTTAAAGGCCTCGGCGGCGGCAACAGAGGCGCCGCAATGATGCCCGTTAGGGAACGGTTCTGGAATCTTGCTGGGGGGATGTTTGGGTCCAACATGAAAGGCGTGGCTGTGATTTGTTACCGGGCTGGGGGGGTCAGGCTTCATTTTATTTAAAGGGGGCTCAAATAAATGTCATCATTTCATTTACTCAGAGGATGAGTTGAGGATGGAGACGGTGACTCATCTTTGTCTGACGCTCCAGAAGCCGTTCTTTTTATCTATCGTGTTAGCATGCTATGCTACAGAGAGATGCAACAGAAGGATCGGTGACCCGCTGGGCCCGGCTCGGCCCCCGGGGCGCGGCGCTGTCACCGGGCCGGGGCGTTAATGGCTGACATGTTGGAGCCGCTGCAGGAACAGCCGGATCTTATTCTGCTTTGTCAGATAAGGCCCGGTTGCTGCAGAGAGGACACCCCCACCCCCACCCCACCCACCCCTCCCCCACAGTGTGACTGCAGCAGTCTGACATTGAATCTGCCCCCCCCCCCCCCCCCATCACTGCAGCTCTCAAACGTAATCCTGTCCTCTTCATCACGTGACCGTGGTTCATTTCAACCCCCCACCGCTGACGGATGAGCCGGACGCCACCGGCTGACCTTGGTGCCGAACGTCGGTCAGATCAGGTCGTTGCCACAGCAACGCGTGCGCTGAGGCTGCTGAACGCACCGTCTCGACCACGCCTCGTCTCTGGCCGTAAAGCGACGGCGATCTGTAGATCTGTACTAGTATTGACTCACATTAAAATAATCTGAACTGTGACCAATAATCCAGTCAGATTACAGACGTAGTGAAATAAGCCCTGCTTTGTGTGGACAGATTAAATATTTCCCATTTGGTGATTAAACCAATTTTATTTGTAATCACGCTGCAGGTTTGGGGGCTTCTGGCTACAACCGTTAGCTTAGCTTAGCACAAACACAGGGAACGGGAACCAGCCAGGTGAATCGCCACCAAAAGCACCTCTAATGCTCACAAACGTGCGCCAGGTGTAAACGTGTGTTTGCTAATCTGCAGGTGCACAAACGTGCACGACGACTCAAATGCGTCGGCAACATGAGTGCTGGAAATAAGATTGTGTGCCGCTGTCGCAATAGCCAATCAGTGTCGAGATTCTCCAGACATCAAAGGTCTCCGTTTGACGCAGTCGTACCGACGGCGCCGGGTCGCATCCCCGATCGCCCGGAAGCAGGTGAGAGTGAATTCAAGTAAAGCCCGACAGAATGAGCGGCGAGTCTGGAGTGAAGACAGAAACAAATGACATGCTGTTTGATGGGGAGGGGGCGTGTCAAAGCCAAGAATTAGCCTGGCATGCTAACCGCTAACAGCTCATTGATGTCATAGCCAGAGCTTTAAAGGCGCTGTAGGCAGATGTTACCTTCAGACAGAGACGTGCTAGCTATTTATTCCAGGTTAATGCTAAGCTATGCTAACCGTGCACCTGCTACCTGTAATGCATCTACTTATTTTAATTAGCCAAATGCTAATTCACTAGCCAGACAGTTTATACTGGAGGAGATTTGAATCAATAAGTTGAGCTCACTATAAACTAAACGTTTCAAACGCTGAAATGATAACATGAATAATTATAATAAGCTAACTGAGCGGACGCGAGGGAGGATGGAGGGAAAGAGCAAATTAAATAGAACATACATGCTTGTTTCTTAGAGACCCAATTTGTTCCCCGACTCGTAATTAAACAGAACAAGTTGAGCAATGAGAGCACACAAAGAGTGGGGGGAGGAACACATGGAAAGTGAGCAAAAAGCACACTGAAGGTTAGAAAGAAAACGAGTCTTTATTGGAAAGTATTAGTACGTGTGGCACTGCGTGCTAATGGTAGTAATAAACCCTTTATAACCAGAATAATACCATGCTGTGTGTCGGGTTAACGGAACAGAAGCAGCATCCAATGAGCTTCCAGCACATTTCAGTGCAGCAGGGACGTCTCTGCAAAGTTTACATTGGAATCTGCTGATCAATGTGGAAAACAAAAGTATAGAAATGAGCATGCATTGAGTTCTAATACAAGAACATGAGGTAGAACCAAAGAGCAAGACATTTTCATTCTGGGGGTTCTACAGCAGTGCAAGGATTGGGGGGGGGGGGGGCAATGAGTGGGGCCAATTAGCTGTGACAGACAAAATCAATTTGGCTCGCAAGAACAAAGGCTTTCACACGAGGACGGGATTAGAACAGGTGCAGTGGAAGAACAGCCAATCGGTGAGTTATTGATCCAAATGATCTAGAGGCGATCATACAGGGGCAACAATGCACCGTGGCAAAAATACTAATCCTAAAAAGGGAATGGAAGAGGAGGAGATCAGAATGGATCCGCTTCACAGGGATGTACAGCAGAATGTAATCTATCCACACTGACGGGTTCAGACAGACAGGAGGTTATTACTGCGTTATTACGGTCACTCAGAAGGATACTCGGTTTAATGCCAATGTCGTCTTCAGATGGAAAGAGGAAATGAGGAAGAAGGGTTCACAACACAGCGAGACGCAGAGAGCAGACAGCAGCAGGTGATCGTTAGCGACAATGGAGGGGACAAAGGGCCGAGAAAAGCGGAATGCGGGCCGGCCTCGGTGCTATGGAACAGGAAGAAGAACACACAAGCACAGCTGCTGTTATTACGTCATCAACACACAGCCTGCTGCGGCGCAGGGTGACGTCATCGCCGTCGGGTACAAATCAACGCGTTAAGCGCAAACGATGCTTTTTGTTGTTGTTTTTACGGCACGTAGATACCGTGCTAGCCCGCTAGCGCTGCAGCAAAGCGGGGCTGTCGGCGGCCTGCGGCCTGCGGGCTGCGGGCGCGCGAGCGTCATTTAACGGATCGCTATGAGGCTAAAGGTTCGCGACACGGTTAATGATATCTCGTCGTGTTTTTGCTAGCAGGTGTCAGCGCTGTTGACGTCATTTGAGGACAAATGCGTTCAGGTTCGGATCGATAAACACGTAACGACAGCCGTACCTCTGCTTCTAACGGAGCCGAAGACCGGGAGGACCAGATATCCGACATGAACCAACACCATCCTGGGTCCTCTTTGTCGCGTCGCCCGTGAGACAGATGGTCCATGGAAATGATCCCCTCCGTCCCCTGCACGTGGGCTGTGCTGCAGCGCGCGCACACGCACCAGCAGCCAATCACTGAAGCCCTCCGATCAGCCCCGTCCGGGTTCGGCGTCCGGTTCCACCAATGGGATGAGCGCATGGGCGGGACTATCTCTGTAGATTCCGCCGAGCCGCAGCTGATAGGGTAGAAAAATCAAAATAAAGATAACGCGTTAAAATATATATTTTTTAAAGTTAAGGTCATCCATTACAACTAGTTGAGTAATAATCATAAAATATTTTATCTTAAAAGTGGCAACGAATTCACTTAACTAAAAATACAACTAAAAATAGATTAATTTTAAATTAACACATAATTACTATTTATTTAAAGTCAATGTTTTATCTCATTAAAATTAAAAGTCTGTTAAATTATTAACATTGTTTTTCACTGTAAAATGATCATTCTTAGGTCTTGATTGTTTCATTGCCGTAGGTTCAATACGAGCATCAAACCTCACTTGACAGGCCCGCTGGGAAACAGACCTGCTGGTATCTACAGCCACTTGCTTTGGATTGCGTTCACTAACCAGCAATGGTGACTAACGACAATGACTTTACCGGTACACACGTTATAGACAAGGAAGCACATGAGATTAAATCAAACTAGTCTTTATTCTTCTTCCCTTTCGCGTTCAGAAAAACGTTTGTTCTGTATCTGAGCGATCTCAGTCAGTTAGTGTTCCTTTGAAGCATCAGTTTTTTTGTACAGCAGCAATCCCTGTGTCCTGAAAACCCTTCTGCCTTCAGCCCTCAGCGTTGAGCCTGGAGGAGCAGGAACAGATGGGAGTGGGGAGGCTGAGGGGGTCACAAAACGCTCCGTCCCATATGTCCTCGTCTTCCAGTTCCCACCACCCTAATACTTTAAGCCACATAAAGAGCCTTTCACATTGACTTACTGTCAGCGCCGGTCAGATTGCTGCCATATGTTCCCTTTATTTACAAATGAGACCTTTAATATTCTAGATAGTCACTTTCTAATCTAAAACACAATACAAGTACAATATGAATATATATCCTTATCTTCCCACAGTCCAAAATGAATCCTCACCATACATTCAAGACAGCTGAAGGTCATTAACAAGCGAGCTCTCACTCTGAATCAACCTGGGAAGACATCTGCAGGAGGAATTATTCCTGCCTCAGAGACGGAGGCGCTCGCTCCCCCAGTAGGCCGCCCCCGACGCCCCCCCGTTACAATTAGCATACAGCTGAGGGGCCCTGCAGGCTGAATTTCTCCACTCTCATTGTCTTCTTCACGTGAACTCCCCACGCCTCCCTAGTGGCAGGTGTCACACGGTGACCTTTGACCCGGCGTGCTGCTTTTGTGGGCGAGGGTGAAGAACTATTGTTCACAGTAAGTCAGAAGTCTAGACGGTTTGAGGACTCAAGAAAAGAATGAAAAGGTGTGAACAGCAGGAAATAAATCTGTTATATACTGATATATAAAGAGCTACGGTTATAGCATCCTGATTAAGTGGAGACTACAGAGCTGACGTTTGATCATTTTCTAAACTGCCTGATCGACTTTGGATTTAAAGCCACTTTCTTTAACACGGGAACCGACGATAGTCCAGAACAAGTTCCAGTCCCACTGAGATCCACACCAGCCAGTCATTAAATAGCTTTATTTAGTCTTAAAATATTTTTTTTGTTCTACATCATTTCAAGGAAGTCAAAGACTCACAAAAGCAACAAAAAAGACCACGTTTGTTTTCATTTGAAATACTGACAGTAAAATGAAACAGGAAGCAGCGACAGAAGCGCTAAATGATGAGTATAATAGCTGGCTCGAGGCTAAAGATGTGACCAAACATGCCGTTTGCCCCCCACAGCTGAAGATCGCCATCACTCCAGACTCCAGCCGTTCTTAACATTTCAGAATAATATGAATAAACAGCAGCAAAATGGATTTGAGAGACTGGAAGCTGAATATACAGGAAAAACTGGCCAAAGGAAAAGCAAAATAATGACAGAGTGCTGAAACGGCATGTCGGCTAATCCCACAAATACATCAAGCTTCAAATGAAAAGGTTTAGACTCACAGAGAAACTGGTACAACTCCTTTTACACTTTGTTCTGTTCATGTATTTCCTTATATTTAGCATTTTCCCTTCCCTTCCGTGTCCAGCAGAAGTTAAAATATTTCATTCTAAAGTTCTTCAGGACCAATTAAGCAATTCGGCGTCATTCAACATGCAACAAAACAACGAGCTGGTCGTCGCGAATAAAGAAGTGCACGAGGACCAGGATAAGACCACAGAGGATGAAAGCAGGAGGCCCCCCCACCCCGAGGACCGGGGCAACAACCCGGAGCACTTTATGCTCCTTTAATGTCTCATATTCACATCTATTATTAAAATATGTATTGTTAGCAAATTCACAACTCATAAAGTATAGTCTTTTACTTTACAAGGTTCTGAATTAAAATAGTGCACGTTTCAAGGCATTCAGGCGTCTTGTTTTCAGCGTTCAATGGAAAACGCATCTTCTGGTTCCTCACAGAGACCTGGAGACGGTTACAGGCGTCTGCATCCGCCGGCGTGCGAACAGAAGGGCTGTACATTCACCCGACACTCTGGCTTCAGATAGAAAATGTTTGTTCAATGCCCAACGCATCACTTCTACTGTCGATGCCCCCCCCCCCGCCCACCACAAGACGTGCTGTGAGGAAGAGGAGGAAGGATCGTGTAGTGTGTTTGTACTTTGCCCTCAGCGTTTAAACAGTGAATTTCTGTTAAAGAAAGAAAAGATGTGTTGCCATGGTAACCACAACGCCTTCCTTAGTTGAGCAAAACAATAATTTGTTACTTAATGTCCATCCAATAAATATGAAACCACATATACTAGCATGTTAGCTTAAAGCTAGAAGCATTAGCCTCACTGTGTTTTTCCTCGCAGTGAAGAATAAGATGTGTAACAGGTGCAGGTCAGAGGTCAGCTCTGTTTGCAGTCTTTGTGCTAAGCTAGAACACGCTAACCCAACCCGTGTCTGGCTCTCGCCTGATATTTAACTGAAGAAAGTATTGATATTTGGGTGGAAGTCGTCAATAGATAAGGCTAAATACGAAACCAGTGGTTCGACTTGAAAGAAGACCCCAGACGGGCAGAGCGAGCTTTCTGTCTGCGGCCTCCTGCACAGCGGAAAGTGTACCAGCAGTAACACGACACCGAGCGGGCAGCTTCCTCACGCGACCCGACGACCCCGTTTGTCTAGCAGGAAGTGGATGGATGAAGAGGCCGAAGATAAAAGAAGGGTTTCAGCTCAACGCGGAGACGAGGCAGGGGGGGGCGAAGGATGAGGAGCAGCCAGCAGGTTGTTCAGAGCAGGTATTTGTGTCCGCCGTCTTCGTCCAGCGTGAGGTCCACCACTTCAGGGGGAGACGCCCAGCTGGGCTGGGGGGGCACAGTAGTCCAGAGCTGGGCTTGATTTGTGCTGTTTAACTCCCCCACCGAGTTCTGCTTCCAGGAGGAGAGACTCTTTATCACCCCGCCGCATGGGTGGGCACATCTGGAGTTACAGGAAAAAAAGATGTTAATGGTTGGAGTACAACCAGGGGGGGAGGGGGTCCAGTCTGCGTAAAGATCAAACGTCCTCACGGGAAGCCTTTACCGTGCTTTCTCCTGCACGCCCACTATCTCCACCTCGCTGTCAGA
Source organism: Brachionichthys hirsutus (assembly GCF_040956055.1). Taxonomy (NCBI): domain Eukaryota; kingdom Metazoa; phylum Chordata; class Actinopteri; order Lophiiformes; family Brachionichthyidae; genus Brachionichthys; species Brachionichthys hirsutus. The sequence continues at coordinate 1,398,263 of NC_090915.1, read as the reverse complement.
GGAAGCGATGTCGATGTGACCCTTCTTGTGCGACAACTCCGCCTCCACACGGCCTGAGAGAAACCAGAAGAGCACAACGACACACGGTGAGGAGGCGCCGCAGGAGCAGGGCTGCAGGCCTCGCCCCCACACCCGAGAAGAAAGGCACGGCCCCCGCTGACCGACAGACGCTGGACGGAGCAGAGGCTTAATGCTGGATGCTCAGGCCAGTCGGTTGTCTTCATCCAACCGAGGGAACAGTTTCGAGCACCGACTGTGCAGCGCGGCTGTTCTAGATTACAGCGTGAATCAGCAGGTTCCCGAGGGACGACACCCGCCCCCCAAAGTGTCCCGTCTTCACAGGGGAGAGGAAATGATCAGTTGGGTTTCCCGGGCGTGTAACTGACCTGAGATCGAGCTCAGAGCTTTTATACACCCAGAGCGAGCCGCCATGTCCCGGCCTCTGTGCCTTTCTAGCTCACGCTTTATCACCGAGGGCCGGACTCGCTCCACTCTCATACGCCCCCGGTTAGAATCAGACTCTGAAATATCATAGTGGCCCACTACTGGAGGCCCGTCTGCAGAAGACAAAGAACACTTCATTATTAAGAGTGTGTGGACCCGGCCGATTCCCAGACGCTTTACCTGACAGCCGCTCAGGAGGCTGGGTTTGTGGTGGAACAATAAAGCGCTGGAGGGAGCTCTGTCATTTGTCCTTTTATTGCTTTTAAAATGACAGCCATTCACATGGAAACCACACAAGAACACGGCCATTACACAACCCTTCAGAGTGATCTTACTCTGACGGCGATAAAAGAAACGGAGGGATACATTTATCTCTGTTCTAGCCTGGAAACACACACTGCTATCCAGGGAAGCCTGTCGGCGAGTGTGTGTCTGAACAGGATGTACAGCCAGAGAACACCGTCGCCGAGGCGACCGGTTTGATCAGGAACTTGTTAACGTGAAGGTCTTTTATTAAAAAAGGTAGAAAAAGGACAATGTAAACCAGGAGAGCCTGTTAAACTAGAAACTGCCTTTAGTGTTGTTTCGATTTCACACAGTTTGTAATTGTACACACAAAGTTCCCTTTAACAGGTGAAAACGGTTGAGATTTAAAGGGTCATTTCAGGTCAGACCGAAAAGAAGCAGAGAGAGAAACACCAACAATCTGAGAACCGATTGGAGCGAGAGAATCCAAACTAAAAGATCAAAGGTCATCAGCGACGCACACATGCTGCCAATGACCTGCACAGTCAATAATAATATCATCACATGCAAACAGGAGGGGATCAGTCACAGGTTACACACACAGAGGAAACGGAACACATCCTCGAACATCCCAAATATAGATACGACGAGGTCAAAGGTCCCGTCATCAGATCCAGTCAGCATTGAGGAAGACGTTTAACACCCAGCGACCACAGGACCCGGTGAACACTACCACGCCTCCCTGCAGCATTACTCCCAAAGTCCAGCTGGAAGACCAGCGCAGAATGAACAGGTGAGCAACCAGGCGAGTGGGTCATGTGACCAGATCCAGAATCTACACCTATCTTCAAGGTAAACGCTGGGGGTCTGAGCTCCCTCACTTTACTGACAGCAGCAAACGTGACCAAAGTAAGCATAAAACAATGTTAACAGGCTTTAAAGCCAACGAGAAGCCTCACATACGGTGTTCATGTGGAGGCAAAGGTGTGTGGAAATGCTCCGATGTTAGTAAAGCTATGCCACCAAAATAAAGGGCGTCGCAACATCTGAAAAATTCCTGAACTCGTTCTCAGTAACGTGCAAAAAGGTTCAGGGGGATTGAGTTTTAAAGAAAGGGTCCTGTGAGGCTCCATCTTTCCCAGCATGAAGTCAGAAAGACAAGGCACATGCTGCCAGCGTGTGTGCGTGTGTGTGTGCGCGCGCGTGTGGGCAGCTGGTGAACAGAAACAAACGGGCCTCACACTACGCCACGCAGCAGGCGCCCTGACGCCTGAAAACAGGATGTGACCTCACAGTGACTCAGCGCCGTAGGCCCACACGCAGCTCAGAGACCAGATCAGGCCCAGCTGTTCATCAATTTTCGTGGTCATGGTTTCTGCACGAGCTACTTTTCCCCTCTTGGTCGGATCAAAGTAACAAAAGGGAGGAGAGAAAGCTAAACATTGACGTCTGGACCACTTAGATTTCCGTTCTGAGCGACGACTTCAGGTAGCATGTTGTTGCTTATGGGGGTGGCGGTGAGACTGTTGCTATCCCGGGCCAAGATGTAGGCAGCCATAGTCTCTGCAGACTCCGATGACGGCAAGTAGGAAGTGGGCGGGGATGGGCGTGCGACCTGAGAGGGATGCTGCGGGCCCTCTTGGGCATCACTCGAGTGTTTGGACGAGTCGTCCGAGTCGAGGTGTGCGAGCTTTTCCATCCAGACGCGGAAACGCTCCTCAGTCTGGCGTTGCATCGCAGCAAAGCGCGTCATGGCCTCCTCCAGGACGCTGCCGATGCCGTTCCTGTCCCACGTGCTGCTGTCCAGCAACCCATGAATCTGGGCGCCCACTCTGGATCTCTCCGCTGCACGTCTGAAGCCAGCTTTAAAAGACATTGAGGCCAAGCCATAAGACAATACAGTAGCACTCTCATGCTTTGGAGGTGGACTTTAGTATCAAAAGGGAAAATGAGTCTGGCTCTGGTTACGTGCAGATCGACTCGTTCATGCTGATGGACTAAATCATGCAGGTACAGACCTCAGACCTAAGAGTGGGATGTGACAATGGTTCTCTGTACAGATCTCTAACGTAAGGCCGATGGACGTCTCAGATGATCGGTGCCGTGACCGTGTTCTCACAGTCTTGTACTCAAACAAAAATTAGAAACTCGATCCGCAAAAAAAAAAAAAAAAAAAACGTCTCAATCTCTCTAACAAGTCCGGCGAACATGACACAAAGACGGAGCCTGTAGATAGCACCTCGCTAGCTACCAACAGGAAACGTTAGATTAACTAAGGGAACAACCACGGATATACAGTTGTGTATGTATAACCCAGGTGTAAATTCATTCATATTAACTAGTTACTGATATAAGATATGACTCAAAGGGGCTACAGAACCCATTATAGAGAAAAGAAGCACCCGTTTGCAAGCCTAAAAAGCATAATCACCTCCAGCGGGGGCGAGCGAAGGAATCGATAGATGTAGGAAGCATTAAGGTAGAAGGATATATAAAATGGGACTCAGAGCAGAACAGCATTTACAGCAAGTCTGAGGATGTTCTGGTGGAACTCACGATGTCGGTTAGATTAACACGCGTCACTTCGTATCAATCGATGAGTTGAAGAATGTCCACTAGAGACAGCATGCAGACGAGGAGAAGCTTCAACAAAACACATGAAGTTACCAAAAGTGAATGAGCACAACACCTACAGAACGACAGACAAATGAGAAAGGAGCACAGCAGGAAACAGGCCCTGCTCTGATCAGACTCAACGTTTGGTTTGGGTTGCCTGAAACGTTAACTCATTGTAAATTAACCAATGGCTGCTCGTCTCTGACTAACAGTGATGAACGACGCCAGACTCAGCGGCTGCTTCGCTGGTCCAGGCCAGCGGCAGCAGGAATGCGTGATGAACATTTTATGTTACCTGAAATGTCTGTCTTGATCGTCTTGCTCCCTCCTGAAGTGTCACCGTCCCCCGAGGAGGAGGAGCTGGTGCTGGAGTCGCACGTCAGCTCGCTGTCGCTCGTGCTGCTGTCCTGCAGCAGGTTATACTTCTTTCGTGCTGCTGCCTCTCGTTTCTGCCGCAGCAAACGGATTCTCTCTTTGTGCTTCTGGCTCCGGTGACCTTTCACTTTTGTCAGCTTGCCATTGGTTTGTTTTTCCTGCCCCGCTGCTGCTACCATCGTGGGCTGGCAGCGGTTCTTCTTTGCAGCCATCGCATTCGGCAGCATCTCGCTCTCTGAATGCGACCGCCGGGACTTCCTCCCACCAGAGGCCGTGGCAGTTTGCTTTCCTGCCGCCTGCCCAGGAGCTTCTGCACCTTCCATGCTCCCTTCCGCCTCTCCTCCTATGTGAGGAGCAGCCCTTTCTTCACCTGAGGAGAGCGTGTCTGAGTCAGCAAGGTGCCCACTCGATGAGGGGGAGGGCATGCAGGGGTTTGAGGAGTCACTCTCATAGACATGATGAGAGACGGGCTTGTCGCTCCCTGTGGACGCAGGCTGGGACTCTGGGGAATCTCTGCGGAGCTCTTTCATCAGAAATGGCATGCAGAGGAGACTCTGCTCGCTCTCTGCATTCAAAGGACTGTCTGCCTTTTCCCGCGGTGGAGAGCTGGTACTTGTGGAGGTCTCTGTTTTCAGGTGCTCATCCTGCTCTCCCTGAACAGAGGTCGTGGCTGATTGACCGTCATAAAGAAACTCAGAGGGGCACTCAGCATCCACAAATTCCTCTGTTCTCTCCGAGTCGGCCATCTTCATGCCAATTGAGCACACAGTCCAAAGGTCCAAACCAACTTGGACCAATGCGCCTGGACCGGAGCTCACCTGCCGGAGGAAGAACACATCATATGTACATACTAGTATTATTCCTATGACTGATCAGATACCACTGATTAAACTTCATACAGTACCAGTACAGTAGTTTCCCATAAAGTTTCCTTTCCAAAGCTAAATGATACACGGCGTGGAAAAATATTTTTTTCATCATCGCAAAATAATAATAATAATAATAAATCTGATCTCTCTTTAAAAGTGAAAGCTGTACAAAACCTCACATATAATAGATATTGGAGCAAATATGTGCATGACATAAATTGGAGCCAAGTTTGGACTTTTCCCTGCAAATATTTTCTCAATAAAATAAAGAAACGGCTTAATGTCTTCAGAAAAGATGTACTGTATACCATTAACCTTAGAATTATCTTCGGAAAATACTTCACACACAAGTCTACGTTTGGAAAAAGAATAACCTTTGTTTTATGTTTTCTGCAAAGAAATAGATACATTTTAAAAGTATTGAGCCCTGTATTAACAATAAAGCTGAAAAATCATTTTAAATTTGTCCACACATACAGTGAGCTGAAGCTGTGTTTTATTTTACGTCTTCGTACCCCTGGCAAGCTTAATGTTTTTATGTTTAATATTATACATTGTATTGACTTGACATGCAATATATTTCAATCAGAAAAAGATTGCAGGGAAGAAGCTAATGTTTGTTAGCTCTAACGCGATGACTATTGTATGATCATTATTGTTTTTGCTGCTACGATTCTTGATAACCTGAGGATATACGAGCCTTTTACTGACTTCGGTGGGCAGAAAGTGAAATGTACTGGAGAGTGGATCTCTTTAGTCAGTTGTCTCTGGCTAGCTGAAGCTAACATGGGCTCGAATAAGGTACAACTTTTAGCTGCGTAGAGAAGCTAATCTTAATCATAGAACCTCACACGCCGCAAACTTGGCGAGAAGACAAGTCACGGGAGCACGCCAGCTGCCCCCAACATCCTAAAAATGGAACCAGTATCGAGCCCCACAGAAACGCAGCTAACTGCTAACGCTATCTCAATCAAAGCCACCTTAGCATTTAAAATTGGTCGTGCTAATAGTCGGAACTTACCGCGGCGTCAGTAAACGCTGTATTCTGCTTTTTCTCGTGTCAGACTTTTCGACATCTTCTGTAATTTGCAGCCTCTTTAATTTAAGATTCATTAACAATGCTTTAGTAAAGGCGCTCAACTTCTTAACAACTTGGAACAATTTGAACGTGTTTCGGCGCAGTAAGCTCGCACTTTGCTAACCCTGTTAGCCGTTATACGCTAGCTGTATATTTATTTTAAAATGTCTCCATCAGTCTTACGTCTTTTACAAAGCCACATGCGTCACTTCCGGTAATTCATTCCCAATCCAGCGCCCTCTATGGGTCACATATTACTGACACAGGCAAGTGGAGAATGATGCGTGTCGAGTTACGTTTTGAGGTCACATTTCAGAAATACAGACAGAATCTGTATAAATGTGTCTCTACTCACCGTTGGATGGATAACAAAGTACATCTACCACAGCACGTAGTATACATACGAAACTTTAGTATTTTAATTATATGTTTCTAGTTATTTCTTATCTACTATATTAGAGGGAAATACCCCAAATTGATATAAAAAGTTTGCCCCAATCTGCTTAGGCATTTTCTGTATTTAAAATTTAGTTGTACATTTATGTAAGAAGATGAACTTTATTAGTTCCTCAATAGACACTTGGGGGCGCCCTCGGAGCAGTTATGGGTCGGTGCCTTGCTTAAAGGCACCTCGGCAGTACCCAGGTGGTAAAATTTTATTTTATGTGTAGACTTTATTCCTAGATCTGAGAGAGTTAATCACATTTCTAACCAGCTAATCTCGAATGATCAAACAAAATGCTAACCCACTCCTTTGAAAAGGGATATAGATTAGAGAGAATAGTACATAAATAAATAAAGCATTTTAATTCTAGATTTCTATAATGTGTGTATGTAAATATTCAATGTTTGCGGGTGTATACAAATATATATATTAAAGTACTTCCGGGTCACGTCGACGTTTCCGCCATCCTTCTCCGCGCTGTAGATCCGGATTCCTCCGGGGGGATACCGGGATGTTGTCGGTACGCGTTGCTGCGGCTCTTGCCCGCACCCTTCCTCGACGGGCTGGATTTGTAAGCGACGTCTAACTGTTCCTCTCACGATTTGTGTCGATCGTTATCACAAAATGTGGTATTGATCATAATAAAACCCGAAGTTCGTGTTGCGCATGCGCACATCTTAGTGCTAGAGGACACCGGGCCCTTGTGTCAAGTTAGCAACTGAATACGTGTTAATACACGTAATCTCCTGGTGTTTCTGTGTTTTGTCTACTGATGCACATTCTGAATTATGTTTCACAGTATTGAATATAAATTAGAATATAAAGACTCACTGCTACATTTAACTTGAGCCGGACTTGTTATGGAAGACTAAATCAATGTAGAGACATGGTGCTGCTTAATGTTAGCACTAAAACGGATTCCTCACTCGTTTCCCTTTTTGAAAGGTTTCCAAGAATCTTGCTGCAGCATGTGTGGGAGTCAGAAATCTGCACGCCGCTCGTCCGCGGCTGCAGAAAACGGGTCAGTTTCGGGAGACCCTCGTGAATTAACCGCAGCTGGGAAAGCAAAGATTAAAGTTTTACGGGCATTCCAGGCACAGCCGAGGTGTCGTCCATTCTGGAGGAGAAGCTCCTGGGAGCTGACAGCGGTGCGGACCTGGAGGAGACCGGCCGTGTGCTGTCCATCGGGGACGGCATCGCCAGGGTGTACGGTCTGAGGAACGTCCAGGCCGAGGAGATGGTGGAGTTCTCCTCCGGGCTGAAGGTCAGACTGATTATTGAGGCACCTACAATAACCCTTTACTCAACCTTGACCTTTGCCCGTTGTAGGGCTCCTCTGATTGGACAGATATTTACAGGTTCATTTGAAGCAGCGTTCTCACAATGATCTCCTCATTCCTCCAGGGCATGTCTCTGAACTTGGAGCCCGACAACGTTGGTGTTGTGGTGTTTGGAAATGACAAGCTGATTAAGGAGGGTGACATCGTGAAGAGAACCGGCGCCATCGTGGATGTGCCGGTCGGTCAGGAGCTCCTGGGCCGTGTTGTTGATGCTCTGGGCAACGCCATCGATGGAAAGGTAAACGCTGGATGGGATGCACAGCTGGTTGAATTTATCAGAAGATCGTTTTACGTGTTCCTGGATGAGCTTTTTGTTCCGCTGCTTTCCCCACAGGGTCCCCTCGGCTCCAGCACCCGCCGCCGCGTCGGCCTGAAGGCCCCAGGCATCATCCCTCGCATCTCTGTGAGGGAGCCGATGCAGACGGGCATCAAAGCCGTGGACAGCCTGGTCCCCATCGGCCGCGGGCAGCGCGAGCTCATCATCGGGGACCGGCAGACCGGGTAGGGCGGCTCAAAGCGAACGGTCGGTGTCCCCGGAGCTTCAGACGCATCCATGGCGCCAATCGGAATCTGTGTTGCAGCAAAACCGCCATCGCCATCGACACGATCATCAACCAGAAGCGCTTCAACGATGGAACCGATGAGAAGAAGAAGCTGTACTGCATCTACGTCGCCATCGGCCAGAAGAGGTCCACGGTGGCTCAGCTGGTGAAGAGGCTGAGCGACGCCGACGCCATGAAGTACACCATCGTGGTGTCGGCCACCGCCTCCGACGCGGCGCCGCTGCAGTACCTGGCGCCCTACTCTGGCTGCTCCATGGGAGAATACTTCAGAGACAACGGCAAGCACGCCCTGATCATCTACGACGACCTGTCCAAGCAGGTAGCTGATCGTCTGGGGCGGGGCGTGGTCGGGCTGAGTCGGCTGAGCCGGATGCGTTCTGCGTGGACAGGCCGTCGCCTACCGCCAGATGTCCCTGCTGCTCCGCCGTCCTCCGGGTCGCGAGGCGTACCCGGGAGACGTCTTCTACCTGCACTCCCGTCTGCTGGAGAGAGCTGCTAAGATGAACGACAACTTCGGCGGCGGCTCCCTGACGGCGCTTCCTGTCATCGAGACGCAGGCCGGAGACGTGTCGGCCTACATTCCGACCAACGTCATCTCCATCACGGACGGACAGGCGAGCTGGCGACCGGTCCGGCCCGATTCAGACCCAGAACTCCTCGCTGAACGTCTTCCTGTCGCGCAGATCTTTTTGGAGACAGAGTTGTTCTACAAAGGCATCCGACCGGCGATCAACGTGGGCCTGTCGGTGTCGCGCGTCGGATCCGCGGCCCAGACCAGGGCCATGAAGCAGGTCAGCTGGTCGTGACCCCTCCTGCGTTAGCACAGCGACGGTATCTGGTACCGACTCCTTCCTGTCTGCCTGCCGCCAGGTGGCCGGCACCATGAAGCTGGAACTGGCCCAGTACCGCGAGGTGGCCGCCTTCGCTCAGTTCGGATCCGACCTGGACGCCGCCACGCAGCAGCTGCTGAACCGAGGCGTCCGCCTGACCGAGCTGCTCAAACAGGGCCAGTACTGTGAGTATCCACGCCTCGCCCGCTCACGCCGCGCCCCGCGTGTGACGGACCGTACGCTCCGACTCCAGCCCCCATGGCCATCGAGGAGCAGGTGACCGTCATTTACGCCGGCGTGAGGGGACACCTGGACAAAATGGAGCCCAGCAAAATCACCCGCTTCGAGAAGGCTTTCCTGCAGCACATCCTGAGCCAGCAGCAAGACCTGCTGGCGGCGATTCGGTAGGCGGCCGACCACGAGTGACGTTTAACCAGCGTGCGTCGTTATAATCCGTCTGTTCTCGTTTCCAGGGCCGACGGTAAAATCTCCGAAGCGTCGGACGCCAAGCTCAAACAAGTCGTGTTGAACTTCCTCTCCAGCTTCGAGTGAAGCGAGTCGTCTGGTTGAGTCGTGTCCGTTACTTTCTATGAATGTACAGAGAATAAACTATTCCCACTCGGACCCGTCTGCTTTATTGGGCCTGGGTTTTACACGCCGTGCAGTCTGTACAACCGGTACGCAGTACTTTATGCAGTAGTATTATGTTTTAAACAGCGACACCAACGCTGAAGCCTTCTGGGTCAGAAACGGGACTGGAGGAAGACTCAAAGCAAGACGTCGCGTAATTTGAATGATAAATCTTTATTCTTGGTGAATGACAACAGTCCAAACAGCAGGTGTGAATGCTAATCTCAGCGTGGATGCTAATCTCAGCGTGAATGCTAATCTCAGCGTGAATGCTAATCTCAGGGTGGGTGACAATCTCAGGGTGGATGATAATCTCAGCGTGAATGCTAATCTCAGGGTGGATGCTAATCTCAGTGTGCATGATAATCTCAGTGTGCATGATAATCTCAGTGTGCATGATAATCTCAGCGTGCGTGTTTGACGTCCTGTTGGCGTGAACGAGTGACTCGTTTGTCCGAACGCGACGTGAAGACGTTATTCCGAAGTGACCCGTTTCCGTGGCGGAGTGCGTCACACAGGTCGGATTACAGCCGTGTGACGTCAGTGATTAGTGAGGATTAAATCAGGTCAATGTTCCAATAAATAAAACGTATTAAAACGGCTGATGGCCGCGGCGGCTCGGCTCAGACCCAGTACTGCTTGGTGTGGACCGCCGGTCGGTGGTGCTTGTGCTTGGGGACATTGTTCTGTTTCACGTAGCAGGGGTCGTAATAATCCCACTCCAGGGCCGAGGCCAGGACGCCGCTGGACGACCCGTCGCTGTCCGCGGACAGAATCCTCAGAGAGACGCCTGGAACGACGCCCGCTTTAGTATCTGAAGTGGGCCGAGGAGCTCAGGAGAACCTGATGCCGACGCTTACCTGCACTCGCACCGAAGTCACTGTCCAGACCGGGACCCACTGCTGACGCGTTCAGGTGCGACGCGTTCAGGTGAGACGCCTCCAGGGACGGGCTGATGTACTCCGTCTCCATGGCAACTTTGTCAAATATGTACACCGGAACAGCCGGGATCTCCTCGGTCGTCTCGTACTTGCTGCCCCGACGGACGCGAACCACGTATCCAGATGCATGCTGGGAAGAAGAGTTCAGAGTGTTTGTGGTCAGGCTGGAAGGGGAAAGGAGAAGTGCTGCTTCTTCAAACATAAAAGAAACTTTATTCTAAATGGAAAACGAGAGAAGCTTCTTAAACTTCCTTGTTGTGGGTCGCACATATTACGTCATAAAAACGGCACCGCCTCTCGAGCTTCATGCTCCTCCCCACTCAGAACATATCTTCATTTTGATGTGAATGTTAAACAAATCAACGACGTCACATGAAACATCTTGTAATCGGGTTCTGATCCGTTTCCGTTTAGTTCTTCCTGCCAGTGGTTTTGAGTTTTTACTGATTTATAATGGTTTTAGTGATATTAGTAAAACGTTTTAAGAATAAAGGCTTAATCTCGTGAAGAACATTAAAGTGATCCAGATGTTCCCTCCTGAAAGTCCACCACATCAAAGCCTCCATGCAGGAGGTCGGCCCGCTGACACTCACCGCGGGGGAGTTGGGCGGAACCGGGATCACCCTGGTTCTGCTGCAGGCCGAGGAGTCGGAGGGCAGGTCGAGTCCCGGGCTCAGCCCAGCCCCGGAGGAGATGGCCCGGATGGTGCTCGGCGCCCCCCGCAGGGATCCCGAGCCGGTGGCGCCGTCCGGCCTCGGGGGTCGGAACCTGTGATCCAGCCCGGCCCCCTCCCTGGAGGAAGCCCTGGAAGACGTGACGGGATGAGACACAGACACGTAGCCCCGCCCTCCGTCCCGCTGGGGGGGGGACGCCCGTCGGACCCGTTGCAGGGTGGACCGCAGCAGCACCTCCTCCGGGTCGCCCCGCGGCTTCCGGTTCTTCTTCGACAGCTTGTAACCCAGAAAGAGGCAGTTGAGCAGCAGCAGGATGACGACGCACGGAACCAGCAGCAGGACGACCAGGGTCAGGCTGGGCACCGGGGGCCCGGGGGGGCCGGGGGCCCCGTCCGGCGGCGTGGGCTGGCCTATCGCAGACATCTCATTCCAGACTGCCGACCTCACGTCGTCTCCGCACGCGCAGGTGCTCCGGTGCACCAATCAGCGTGCACGTCTTTATCTAACGGCTCCTCAGAGGTCAGCACTTCCGTCACCCTCATCTTCATCACTGCAGACTGTCCTCCTCAGGCCGAAAGCTGGATCCCACGCGCCCACGCGACGCGCACTAAAGCGGAAAGCGCGCAGATTCCAGGTGAACAGGTGTGAGCGATTACGCGCATGACGTCTCCGGGTGTGTTTCCACTACTGTCCGCGGGGTGGCAGCAGATCGGAGACTTGTTCATCCTGCCCGGAACCGGAGGAGGATCAGTTGATGAATGGGGGATGTGCGGTGCGGTGCGGTGCGAGGCGGTGCGGTGCGCGGCGGTGCGAGGCGGTGCGGTGCGGTGCGGTGCGAGGCGGTGCGGTGCGGTGCGCGGCGGTGCGAGGCGGTGCGGTGCGGTGCGGTGCGAGGCGGTGCGGTGCGGTGCGGTGCGAGGCGGTGCGGTGCGGTGCGCGGCGGTGCAGTGCGGTGCGCGGCGGTGCGAGGCGGTGCGGTGCGGTGCGGTGCGGTGCGAGGCGGTGCGGTGCGGTGCGGTACAGTTTTCACTGGACAGAGTGGGGAATTAAAATAGCAAATAACGAGTAAAAGTACATAAATGTGTGTTTTTCTTTATTTTTCATGCTTCTAGACTTCTCAGGTAATAATAATATAATAATTATACATCAACATTGCAGAATAAGTACAAACATTTCAAATCATTCAATAGAACATTTGACGGGTGAATCTCTCTTAGAGACAACGTTTTAGACTTTTGTACACAAAGTAGATCTTTGTCCACAAGTACATTTTGCTATTGTAATAAATCAATGCAAGGATCAGTCATATGAACGACATATAACTATCGGACGTCGCTACGGCGACGCTCAACTAAGTCTGCTACAGGCCCCCCCAGGTGTGAGGACGCCCCCGGATACCAAAGACCCCCCATCATCAGTTCTGAACTCAGTGCTCAGGGGTCCAGCCCCTCCCTGAACGACCTGTCACGGTCCCAAACACAATAAGAGGCTGTGATTGGTTGTGAAACGAGCACCTCGGGAAAGGCTGCTTGTGATTGGATAACAACACACGCAAGGTGAAGCTGCATCGCTCAGCCAATCAGGAGAAAGCCGGCTAGCATTGGCCCAGGCTGTGCTTGATGATCTCGCGGGACTGCGGCGGGATCCTGTCCGGGAAGGTCACCTGGAACTCCACCACCAGGTCGCCCCTCTGGGTCGGACTCTTGGGAAGGGGCAGCCCCTCCCCCCTCAGCCGGCGGACGGCGCCCGGCTTGATGACGTCACTGGACGGTAGAGGCATCATTCGGTTGTCAAGTGTCGGGACGTTGACTGTGCAGCCGCAGAGAGCCTGCAGGCAAAAAGAAGGGCAGAATAACATGAGTTCTGTAGGCCGGTTCTATTTGGAGTTCCACAAACCCAGACTGGGACGAAGCACAAGTTCTGAATCTGGATCTGGATCTGGATCTAGATCTGGATCTGAATCTGGATCTGGATCTGGATCTGGATCTGGATCTGGATCTGGATCTAGATCTGGATCTGGATCTGGATCTGGATCACACCTGCAGGGCGCTAACGTTACCTAACAGACAGGAAGTGGGACACCTGTCTCTGAGACAGCGTCATGGCTGCGTGGGAGTTTCGTGCTCCACGGAGATGAAGTCAGTGTAACCTGCTAATCTGTGCGTGGGCTGCTTTATATGGGGGGGGGGGGGGGGGCAGGCTAAATTTAGCTCCTCTCTCTCTCTCTCTCTCACACACTGAACGCATCATCTGACGGTTATGGTTATGTAAAGATGAAGAGGAGGTGGGCTTTGACCCTTCCTCGGGGGGGGGGGGGGGTGACCCCCCCCACGGAGCTCCGAGCCCCAGACTCACCTCTTTGAGGAGATCTCGGCGGTGTAGACGATGTTGGGCCCGTCCCGTTTGTACCGGCTGTGCTCCTTGTCCCGGAGGATGAAGGTGACGTCTGCGGGGGGGCTGCTGGGCGTCTCCCCGCCCTCCTTGGGGAAGGTGACCTTTGTCCCCGCCCTCCAGCCTTTCTTCACCACCACGTTCAGCACCTTCTCCTCGGACCTCACGCCGCGGCCGTCGGAGCTCAGGCGGCTGCGCGTGATCTTCACGTGCTTTGTGCAGCCGCGCAGCACCTCCTCCAGAGTCACCGGGAGGTCGTGCACCTCCTCCCCGCCCCGCGGCCGCTGCGCGCCCCGCCTCGGCCCCCCTCGCTGCCCACGTGGCTGGAGGGGAACCGTCTGAAGGGGTTGAACAGGTCGTCTTCGCAGTCGAACTCGGAGCCAAAGATGTCGAAGTGGGCGTCGCCGTGGGAGAAGGGGGCGTCGCCGGGGAAGGTGCGGGACACTTTTCCACTGGCCGGGACCGAAGCTCCGTTTTTCACACCTGAGGACAGAAACGCGTTAAAGAATCTCGTTGACTTCAGGGCGCGGTCCGGTTCCGGTTCCGGTTCTGGTTCTGACTCACCTTCCTCCCCGAACTGCTCGTACAGGCTCCGCTTCTTGGGGTCCGTCAGAACCTCGTAGGCCTCCGCGACCTCTTTGAAGCGCTCCTCCGCGCCCGCGTCGCTGTTCTTGTCCGGGTGGAACCGGAGCGCCAGTCTCCGGTACGCCTTCTTGATCTCGTCTTCATTGGACTCGGCGGAGACACCGAGGACTCTGTAGAAGTCCTTGCCCGTGGGCTTGGGCAGGCAGAGCGTGTCCTGCTCGGACCTGCTGCTCTCCTGAGGAACCGAAACGAACGTCAGTCTCACGTTCCGTCCGTGAAGACATCCGTCCCGCAGGACAACCGGGACCGCAGACTTACCGCTGAGGACGAGGAGCCCGAGCTGTCGCCCCGGTGGAGTCCCCGGACTTTACACTTGACGTTAACGTTGTTCTTCTTCACACCGAACTGGGTCCAGATCAGAACCATGGCTGCTGCTGAGGCGGGTCGGTGGCTGTCCGGTGGCTGTCCGGTGGCTGTCCGGTGGCTGTCCGGTGGCTGTCCGGTGGCTGCGGTGCTGAATCCTCTCCGCTCGGCTCTGATAAATACCTCCGCGGCAGCTCCGCTACTAGAGCCCCCCCCTCCCCTCCCACGCAGCGTGACCGAGCTTTCCCCGGGACCGCCCATTTCCCTCACGCGCGGCAGGGGATACCGGCGTCCGGTGCGCGCCATTGGTTCTCCGGTGATGATGACGCGGATGTTGCTGCCTCCTTCTCCATCTGCAGCGCCGCTTCCGGAGTTCTGGAAGTTCTGGAAGCCGGAGCGGATCAGACAGTCACGACTTTCCTCAGGAGGAGATACAGAACCAGACAGACGCGATGTGCTCAAATGAGTCCACACGCACACAGCAACGTACACGGCAACGCACACAGCAACGTACACGGCAACGTACACGGCAACGTACACAACAACGTACACAGCAACGTACACGGCAGCGTACACAACAACGTACACAGCAACGTACACGGCAACGTACACGGCAACGTACACGGCAACGTACACGGCAACGTACACGGCAACGTACACGGCAACGTACACAGCAGCGTACACAACAACGTACACAACAACGTACACAACAACGTACACGGCAACGTACACGGCAACGTACACGGCAACGTACACGGCAACGTACACGGCAACGTACACAGCAGCGTACACAACAACGTACACAACAACGTACACAACAACGTACACGGCAACGTACACGGTAACGTACACGGCAATGTACACGGCAACGTACACGGCAACGTAAACAACAACATAAACAACAACAACAGCAACGTACACAACAACGTAAACAACAACAACAACACAGCCGAGCTTTTTAAATGATTATTCGCTCAGGTGAGTTCACAGAAGCAGAGACGGTCCCCGACCCCCCGGGACAATGTCCTTCACGTCCTCGGGGACGCTTCACGGCCCTCTTTGTTCAGTGTGACCTCGTTGACCTCTGTCTTCTTCTTCTCTGTTGTATCTCCTCCTAAAATGAGGTTTAAACATTCAGCCGGCGGTCCAGATGACCAGACGGACTCGGCCTCCTCGGATGACTCCTCGTCGCCTCCTCGGATGACTCCTCGCCGTCTCCTCGGATGACTCCTCGCCGTCTCCTCGGATGACTCCTCGCCGTCTCCTCGGATGACTCCTCGGATGACTCCTCGCGCTCCTCTGAAGACCAACCCACGCTTCCCGCTGCGTCTGGTGAGAGTTTCTGTCTTTGTTCGGACGCCGCTGTTGAAGCTCCACCTCCATCGACGTCTTCAGCCGTGGATGTGGGAACTTCTTCTGTGGTTTGTGGAGCCTGCTAACGGAGCGGGACGTCGTCCGTCGTCCGTCGTCCATCGTCCCTGGAGTCCATGAGACTCGTCCACCCACACATTTCTGTCTCCAGTGTTTCAGGCAGAGACTGAAGTCCAAATCAAATGAAGCATAAAAACCGTCAACAAGCAGCTGTGGAAAGAAAAGAACATTTATGTGAGCAGGTGTTCAAACATCTGGAGAGCGTTTCAGGACGGTGGATTGATGGACGGCAGCAGGTGGACAATAAATCAGCATCCACCTCCCCCCCCAGCATATAGTACCTACATGGCCCTGCTTCCTGCTCTGATGCTTCAGCCGTCCAATGGGGGCGGAGTTTCCCGGGGATTCTCCTTTTGTCTTACAGGAAACGGAGACATATTTGGTGGGAACATGTCGAGCCTGCAGCGTCAGATCAAAGCATTCAGAGTGAATCCTCCCAACATA